>NC_064813.1:64688365-64801364 GCF_023721935.1 Panthera uncia | reverse complement strand
GAACATCTCTGAGAGAAAGGAAACTCACTACATGACAGTTCCCAGGGAAAGAGCAAGAACAGAGAGGAGGCAGGCTGGGGAGAGACTGGGGAGAAGCCAGGAAGATACAGCACTTGGCTCTGGTGATTTGGTGGCCCTTTGTCTAGACTCTCAGGGGTGGTCTTTCAGGCGTCACTTCAGGGGGGCAGGCAGAGACAGGCCACATAATCACAATGTCCTTTCCTAACGACTGAGCCAACCAGGCACCCCCACAATGTACTTCTTTAATAAGATGGCCACTCTGATCTGGCAAAAATATTCTATTCCTCGTCTTTAGCTTTTTCAAAAGTTATAAGTAAGATAATGATATTGCCCCTGCTTTAATTTTTTTTCCCTATAAACTCTCCTTAGAACTTCATCTGTGTCTTTCTTATCAGTTTCTCTCTCTCTCTCTTTTGTTTATTGTACACATCTTATATTCTCCATGACACAATATGTCCCCTGTGGAAATAAATCTCATTTTATGCATACTTTCACACCTTTAAATATCTAACAAAAACTTGCTCATACATTGTAAGTACTCCATAAATAATCTTGGTTATGTGAATTATGAAATTCACTTAGAAATATCGAATCCTGGTGTGCCTGGGTGGCTCAGTTGGTTGAGTGTCTAACTCTTAGTTTTGGTTCAGGTCATGATCCCAGGGTTGTGTTGGGCTCCACATTGAGCTTGGAGTATGCTTGAGATTCTGTTTCTCTCTCTCTCTCTCTCTCTCTCCCCCCTCTGCCCCTCCCCTATTCATGCTCACTCTCTCAAAATAAACAAATTAAACAAGAAATACCAAATCCTATGAAGATAACACCTAGAATTGTGGCCTGAGACAGCACCCTGATAGCAGAAATGTAGTGAATAGACACGGGTGAGTGTCACAGAGAGATACTGTGTAATTTGCGCAAGCAGAAGGAGCAGAAAGTATTTAAAATTGTGAATGAGGAAGGTCTCTGGAGTTCCCAGTTTCAATAGGAAAAGTTCTCACCTGAGTGCATTAGTGACAGAGTGTCTTCCTGAAAATCAGATGAAGGAACATTCATTTTAGAGGAGGAGGCTTTAGCTCTTAAAACTCTCACCCAACTTAATCACATGTTGTTACCGGCAGGATGTAGGACACAGAGTAGGGATCCAGTTATATTGTGTCCTGATAACTACTTGTTCCCTCCGACGTGGTCAGTTGGACAATCCATTCTTTTTTCCCCACTGATTTGACACACCACTTCAGACGGCAAACCCCACGGGCATGGGTCACTGTTTCTGGATTTTTTTATTGCTGTTTTGATTGTTGCAAAAATATATGTTAACTGCTGGTGACTTTACTGCTTTCCTTATTTGGACTTTGAGGGTTCTCACTTTTTAGATGTTCTGATATTAGCAACTCCAAGTCTAAAGCAGTGGTCTTGGGGTAAGGCTTGATGTTGACATTCAAGGACCCAATGGGCCCTCCTTTGCACCGTTTAGCTTTTCAGGGAGATGTAGAATGAGAAACATGGCGTCTCAGCATGGAAGTATGGGCTGTGTCACCAGAGGGAGTCTTTACAGTGTCAAGAAACTCTTTCCTGGTCCTTCACCTAAGAGCTGAGGGGACAAGTCCACATGGATGGGAGCAGGGATCACCACAAGGGACACAGTTAGTCTCAAGGGTTGCATTGCACTTGGGGGTATGCCCACTGTGCCTCCCATCAAACATTTGTAATCCCACCCAGAGCCCTTCTGGTTTAGGTGCAGCTCAGCAAACATGAAAAACCTCGCCTGGTAATACAGCCAGCGCTCCAACTTTATCAGGATTTCAGGAGACAGTGTTGGAAGGCTAACCTAAGTGTATTCTCCAAAGAGAATGAGGAACTAATTTATTTTCTTCAAGGAAAGGAAGAATGACCTCAGGATTTTCTACCAAGCCAAACAGTCACTCAACCATAAGGCAAGGCACACATATCTTCAAACAGTATGAAATCAGGGTGTGTGATCCTAGCAACTCCTTACTGAATACATTATTTTAAAAATGGATTTAAAATGGACTTCTTAAGCACTTTTGAATATTAACAAAAGTCGATGAAATCTTGGCTTCCAAAGAAAACTTCAAAAATAGTCTATAAAGTGAGTATGATATCAACAATCTTAGATCTTAGTGGAGCAGATAATTCACAACAAAACCATGAAGAAACCTAGATGTGTCTATAACTTGTACATTTAAGGGAATTAAGTCTTAAGGTGCTGAGTGCATGGATAAATATATAAGACGGAGGAAAGCAAATACATTAAATATCTGATTTGTTCTAGAGAATAGCACCAACGGGAAAAATGCTGCAACTAAGAAAAGCAGAAATTTCAGATTTTGAAAACAAACTGGTAGATGAAATAAATGATTCTAGGGGCTTCACTTTGCAATCCAGAGGATGGATATGCTGTGCCATTCAAGAACGTGAACGAGAAAGAATGGAGGACGGGAAGCGAGAAGAATCACAGGGAAGCACAGGACTTCACTCAGTTCCAAGGAAGGAAATTTGGAAGCCTGGATAAAACGGGTACTTTTCTAGGAAAAGTCCCCAGAAGATAAAGGAAACGTGAACAGAATGTGGCTTCAGGATGGGGTGTGTTCTGCTGCATTAACAAGCAAGGCTCGACTTGTGGGGGATTTGCGTTTGCAAATTTCCCATTTGTGCTGCAGACCTGTCAGAAGTCTGCTGGTGGGGGAGTGTCTGTCACCACAGTCACTCAGGGACTGAGGCTGCCAGAGGCCACACCAGCCGAAGACACTGTCCACTCAGCAAGTGTGTGCCTGGTCACCGGCACACGGGAAGGAGAAGGGGCATCAGCATCTCACTCGTAAATACTTCTGACAGGAAACAACATGTACTGCTTCTGCGGACCTGTCTCTGGCCACATGGAACTTCAAGGAGACAGGGAAACACAGACTGTCCACATGCCCGGAAGTAAAGGAGGGCTGGGTGAACATTAGCAGCGTCTCTCACAAGATTGGTTACAAGAGCAGAAACAGAGAAAGTTCCAGAAGACCTGCTCCCCCAAAGCCCCACCGGGCGAAGGTTCCATAAGGGAGCACGTAGACTCTTTAAAAAAACAGATAATTAGACTGCTATGTAAACTATTCTAGAACATACAAAACATATAAAAAGTAGGACAACGTTGAGCTTCCTTTTGCAAAAATAGAATAACATGGAGTACAAAACCTGGAAAAGATCATGATAACGACAAAGCTGGCAAATGTCACACATTACCATCAAGGAAGAAAACTTCAAAAGAATGCTAGTTTTTCTTAAAAATGCACCATCAAAATTGGGGTTTTTATCAGGAATGCAAAGATGAGTCAACATTAAGTATTCTGGTATAATTTAATTAATTGATTTAATAGATGAAAGAGAAAGATTATGTTATTATCTTCACAGGCACTAACAAGGTATTAGCAAAAATTAAAAGTTGTTTCTGAGAAGTAGTCTTGATAAAATAAGAAAACTGGAACTTCTCTAGAAGGGGTATTTGAATATAGTATATAGCAGAGAAATACTAGAAAAATTTCCCTCAAAAACAAGGGCTAGACAAGCGCATCCACGTAACATAACATTTCAGAGGCCCTTGGGCATATAATTAGACATGAAAAATAAATTGCTTAAAAATTGAAAAAGAGAAAGTAAATGTTTTATTGCTTTGTAGATTGTTTCTATATTAAAAAAAAACAATAGTATATTGGTGTATAACTTGAAAGA
Source organism: Panthera uncia (assembly GCF_023721935.1). Classification (NCBI taxonomy): domain Eukaryota; kingdom Metazoa; phylum Chordata; class Mammalia; order Carnivora; family Felidae; genus Panthera; species Panthera uncia. The sequence goes on along the minus strand of NC_064813.1, from coordinate 64,797,611 downwards.
GTGGGAGAATTCAACACAGTGGATGAATTAGAAATTATTTTAGAAAAACAACCTCCCTCTTCATAGACATATGTTTATCAGTTAAAAACCATAGCGAAAGAAAAAACAATATCACAGTTCCTTAGTCTTAGATGGTCTGTTTAAAAATATAACTTCCGCCGAACTTGAAAAAACTGAGCTACATTTTCACCATCTGGAAAAGGAATGACTGATGACTTTCCAAAATTTCTCTCACTCGGTGGTAGTTGATAGGTCTAAGGGAACATTTTGTAGGAGCTTAAAAAGTTTATCTTGCGACTCTGTTGTCGTCTATGCTTGTCCTGTATCTTACAGATTAATAAATGACACCTCAGGATGCCTGGGTGGCTCACTCGATGAAGCGTCTGACTTCAGCTCAGGTCATGATATCACAGCTCATGGGTTCAAGCCCCACCTTGAGCTCTGTGTTGACAGCTCAGAGCCTGGAGCCTGCTTCAGATTTTGTGTCTCCCTCTCTCTCTCTCTCAAAAATAAAATAAATATTTTTTTAAATTTTAAAGAAAAAAATGACACCGCTGGAGCTGGGGAAACTTGCAAGAGGAGAATTGTTCAGGTCAAGAGTCTCTATGTGCAGGCTTGAGGCTTTCTGACCAGGCCAGTGTGGACACTGGATCTTAGCTCTGCCCTCTACTGGATGTGAGCACCTCGGCCCACTCAACTTCCCCAAGACTGTTAAACCTGGACCATGATGCACACTTCCAAATGATTTTTTTATAATTACACATAATATGTGTAAGCTCGTCATACGTAACAGATGCAATAGTTGGTCATTGGCAACGTGTTTTGGCTAGCAGTATGCTGGTAGGGATCAGTATGAGCTACCCCTTCGAGGAGTTTCCTAAATTCTTGGTCTTAAAAATAACGTTACAAAGATAATGCACGGTCGTGCTAACACGGCAGCGGCTTTACGGGAGTGTTGGTTATGGAAGGTGGGGTCTCGTGCTTCTAGGGATGGTGGAGGAAACGGAACTGGCCTTTTTTCTGAGAACTGGAGATATTGGACAAAATCCTGGCGGAAGTCTACGTACTGGTGTTGAAGAGGGGACAGGACAGGGAAGAGCCTCCCAGGCCAGGTCGGAGAGGGGAGACGCTCCAGGAGAGAGGCCTAGGTCTGGAACTGCTGGCCCCCCATGGCACTTGCTTCCAGAAGTCTGGTGGGAGGAAGGCAGGGACTGGCATCGTGGTGATTCGTGTGGAAATCTAAAAAACATGGCTGCGAGTTCTTTAACATTTAGAGCTGTCTTTGGAGTGGAGACTGTGCCCTCTCCCCTTGCATCTGGGCAAGTGTTAGGTACGGGACCTGATGAGATTGTGGTGGACGTGCGTGACACTGTGGTCTGAAATTAGTTGGAAAAAGACATTGCAGACTCACTACCACACTTGCTTCTGAAGCAGAAGCCACCATGTAAAACTGTGACGCGTAAAAAGAATTGATGAGATTTGGGGAGCTTCCTTCCCTCCTTCCTTCCTTCCTTCCTCCTTCTTCCTTTCCTCCCTCCCTCCCTTCCTCTCTCCCTCCCTTCCTCCCTTCCTTGCTTCTTCCTCCCTCCCTCCCTCCTTTCTTTTTTTCTTTTCCTTTCTCTCTCTCTCTCTTTCCTTCCTAATTTCTTAATTTCTCAATTCTCCTTTCCTGTCCAATCTCTATCAGTAATGGAAAAGTTCACAGCAATAAAGGACAATGAAAACAAACAGTAGATGACCAACCGGGTGTCTTGTGGAACCTGCAGTAAAACAGCAGAGCAGCACCAACACAAGCAGGGACACCCAGCAGCCCGAGAGCTCTGTCTGTGACATGTTCTTCTCTGTAGCTGCTGGTCCCTGAGGGAAGAGACCAGCGCGTCAGCCTCAGAGGGTAAAGGTTGGAATCCCCATCAATACTATGCAGGAATGGTGGTCACGCAACGTTATCTAAGTGTAACGTGCACTTTCCAGGTTAGTGTGGAGAAAAAGAGGCGGCCAGGCACCGAGACCACCTTCTCCAACCTCCCGCCACCTAGACCTCCACCTACCTTCTGAAACCCCAATATGGTACCAATGAAGACGGATGGGGCAGAGCCACTGGTCATAATGCTCCTGTATCCAGGGACCATCAACCCACCTGAGAGGCTGAGTGGCACCACCTCGCTGCGCTGGGCCCCGAGACCATTGTCGGCCTCGCAGGAGTAGTTTCCAGAATGTTCTGCGGTCAGAGACAGGTTGAAGGATGCTCCTCCTCCAGAGGGGGCTGAGCTGTTCCCCAGGGGGACGTCCTCGTGATAAAACCGGTACAGGATGGGGGGAGAGCCCCTCTGGGCCTCGCAGCGAAGCTCTACCACGTCCCCCTCCACGGCCTGGGCCCTGGGTGCTGTGATGGATAGGATTGGGCAGGACGCTGGGACTGAGGGAGACAGGGAGCCGTGGACAGGGTTTGTGAGGACGTGGCGGACACAGACCCCCAGACTAGGACCTCAGCAACGGGCCTGGCCTCTCCGACCCTCAACAACGTCTTTAAGAATTTGGGAGAAAATCAATTCTGGGGAATTATCTGGAGACACGGTCATGTGTAATTCTCAGCGTGTGTTTTTCTAATGCCAGTCCAGCCCCCTTTGTAATTCCCTTCTAGGAAAAGAAAGACATCCACAGTTTAACTTGCAAGGGTAACCCATCCTTCCATTGCTGTTGGTGTTGCATAGCACCGACCCCTGGACCCTCCAGCCCCTTCCTCGGGACCCCCAGGACTGTGGCCTTGGCTCTGGGGTTTCTGTCTGGGCTGAATCAGAGCGCAACTCACTTCTCACAAGGATACTCAGCACCTTGCTCTGGATGGGGCCATGGCCATTGTCCGCTCTGCAGTAATAACGGCCAGCATCGCCCTCCTGCACAGCTGGGACCTCCAGCTCCCCCGACAGGGAACGCTGGGTCTTCTTCCCCACGCTGGTTCCTGTGGCCTCTCTGTGCCAGGAAAATGTGATGTTTCCTGTGCCTTCGGTCACCGAGCAGAGCAGGACCAGGTTCCTTCCTTCGATCACCTGGCCCCTGGGGGCCCGCATCTCTAAGCTTACGTTAGAGACAGGCACTCCTAGACGGACAGAAGATGGCAGGTGAGAACCTGACCGCGGAGGACTCTGGGACCAGGTGGTGCAAGAAGTGGGTGCACGGGCGTTGCCCCCGTAATCCACTGTAAGTACAGAAAGGTGGGGGATCCGCAGCGAGTGCCCTTGAAGAATGTGGATAAGACACTGCATGCCCCAACCCCAATCCCACCTAATTTAAGGGCGTCACTAAAGAACGTGTCATCTGCTCCACGAGACAGGAAGTATTTGGGGGGGGGGGGAGGAGTCGCTGTCCAGACCAATGCCTTGAGCACAGAGTGAGGGGGTCCCGGTAGCATCAGTCCTACCTTGGAAGAGACGCTGCTCCCACTAACAATATCTGTGACCATTCCTTCGTTATTCCCAATTTCAAGGCTCAACACGAATCACCACCCCTCCTCCGACTGCTTAGTTCACTCTGATTTCTGCTTTCTCTGATGCTTCGCTTAGCCGCCTTCACTGGAGCACCGTGGTGCCTTCTAATAAACCAGCTTGGGTTGAAAGCCAGCATGTGGGGCTGTAGACAGAGCCACTGTGGAGCATGTGCCCAGCCCACTGCTAAATGCAAAGGCACCCAGGGATCATTGAAGGCATGACTGATGGACATTACTTTAATAAAGAAGAGAAAGATTATAAGGAGTGTTTAAAAGAGAAGAAGAAAAGCCCCAAATGGAGTATTTGTCCTTCACTGACGGCCAACTGAGACTTAATTATGGTTTCAGCCAATCCTAGGGATGTGACCTTCTAATGTTTTTTTTTAAGTTTCTGTATTTTGAGAGAGACAGAGAGAGTGCAAGCGAGGGGAGGGGCAGAGAAAGAGGGAGAATCCCAAGCAGGCTCCACACCATCAGTGCAGAGCCCATGGGGGGCTCGAACTCCCAAGACCGTGAGATCATGACCTGAGCCGAAATCAAGAGTCAGACACTTAACCCGCCGAGGCCCCCAGGTGCCCTGGCAATGTGACCTTCTAAAAGTCAGTCTGAAATTCCTGGATCCACACGAGGTCATCTGCATGATAAAACGAAAACCGAAAACCAAAAAAACCCCTGCAGTTTCCTCCCCACAAAGATGTCCCGGACCTGAAACGATGCTTTTTAAATTTTCTCATCACTCCCTGGCCCCACCTCCTGCCTATAAAAACCTTCCACTTTGCGCATCTCTGAGCATCTCTCCACAGGCTGGCCGGGGTCCAGCTGACTCACGAATGGCTTGATAAAGCCAATTCAGTCTTTGTATTTGCTCCATTGGATTCCGTTTTTCAACGGGGGCTTTGTCCGATTGTCACTTTTACGAAATGCCCATTTTCTAGCTCAGTTCCCACTTTCCAGAGGGACAGGAGCTGCACAAGCTCCCGAAAGACTAGGCGTCCGGAGAGGGGCTGAAGGACCCCTGTCCCCCGGTGCTCAGACCCACTGCCACTTACTCCGCACGTGAATCTGCGACTGGAGGCTCTGTTTTCTGACGCTGGGAGTCACTGTCTCTGCCTCGCACCAGTAGGACCCTGAGTCTCCACTCCACATGGCAGGGACCCTGAGCTCTGGGGAGCTGCTCCAGCCGGACCCCAGGGCTCTGCCATCTCTAAAGAAGCAAAATCGGAGCTGGGCATCTGACCTCCGTGGAGAAAGCTTGGTCTCACAGGTCAGCGTCACTGGGTTCCCCTCGATGGCCCGGAAGGGGCTGACTGTGAGCACAGGGCGTGGAAATAGCTCTGGAAAGAAGGGTCACAGTGAGGTCCAAGGTTCCTGCTGAAAAGCCACCCCAGCAAACAAGACATTCAGACCAGCCGTGTCACCCAACACATGGTCTCCCTTCCTGCTGTCGGACTACAAGACTCGGGTTCCCCTCTGGTCAGCGTGCGGGGGTGGGGGTGGGGGGTCAGGTGCCCCTCCCAGGACCTGCCCTGCTCTGTCTGCTACCCTCCCGTCCAGCCCCTGTCCTGCAGGAGGGAAGACTGTACCTTGAACTTCAATCCTTACACTTCTTGAGGTTTTTTCCTTTTGGAAAGGAAAGATAGACCAAACAAGAGAAACAGCACAGTGATAAGTGCCACTGTCACTCAAAACTGCTCTTTGGATAGAACAGTTGGAGAGTTCGCTTGAAAACTGTAACTCTTCTCCGTCCTTGTAATATGACACCCTCTTGACTTTCCACCCGTCGTTTTTCTTCTGGCATGTCAGATCTATTCTGTCTCCTTCAAAGACGGCAGAGGGAGCCACGAGGGTCAGCCAGTCTGCAAGAGAAGGGGTGAGGGGGACGCAGATGTTGACCTGTTTCTTTGCTGTTGGGCAGCGAGAGGGTGTCCGTGTGGCCCCTTCCCCTTTCGGCAGGATGGAGGTTCCAACCCGCGCCTTAATTACTCGGGGCCGCCTCCTATGTTTGTCCTGAGGGGGTGTCTGAGTCAGCTTGGGCTGCTGTAGCAAAATACTACGCGTTGGGTGTCTTCTTGATGACAGACATTTCTTTCTCCCGGTTCGGGAGCCTAAAAGTCCAGGACCAAGGTGCCGGCGCAGCTGGGTTCTGGTGGGGTCCCTCTTCCAGGCTGTAGACCGCTGACTTCTTGTGTGTTTGCACGCGCAGCTCTCCGGCCTCTTTTTCTGAAGGCACTAATCCCATCACGAGGACCCTGCCTCCATGACCTCATGACCTCCCAAGGGCCCCACCCCCACATACCATCCGCTGGGGATTAGGGTTTCAACAGGCGATTTGGGGGGTGGGGACTCAAACATTCAGCCCATTACAGAGGTCTCAGCGTAAACTTCTTTTTCTACGTGGATGCGGGAGCGTCCTGCTGGTGCTTCTCCTGCCCGGCTCTGTCTATTGGTGATGTCACCCGGGGGACCATTGTCCTCAGGGGACACTTTGCTTTCCTGCCCCCTCTGCTTTTATCCAGCCTTTAAGGGCCCCGCACTGTGCTCTGAATTCACATTCTGCCCTGTCTTCTCGCCTTGCCGTGGAGGAAACCGCCAGGGGGCTCAGATCACTGGGGAGTCAACTGGCTATTGGAATGGGATCCAGTGTCTCAATCCTCAGAAATTGCCCCCTTGAGCATTTTCCAGAAAATTTCCCCATCCCTTCAATGAGTAATAAGGTGGAGCTGACCTTTAATCCAAGGGTCAGCTCTTAGGTGACTGACTTTCACGAGAAAAAAAGTCATTGCCAAAAATAAGCGTCCCCTGGGGCCGTTTCTCCGTACCAGACCGCGTTCAGCGTCTGGGGCATTTGCATTATATTTTAGGGTTGTAGTTGAGGATTCCGACCTCCAGGTGAGAAACTAAGCTATATCTCAACACAAATCTTCTAACACTGTTCAACTGTAGCAGGACTGGCAGAATCTGGAGGTGCAGTGGAAGGAGGCAGAATTCGGTCACGTAAGAGACGAAGCGTCTCCTAAAACGCGGAACCAGAACCCGAGCCCTTTCACAGGAGTTTGATGAAATTTGGACGACGTGTGACTGGCTGTCCATGCGGAGAACCAGATTTACCTGTTGGGCACTGGGGGACAATCTGGGTTATAAAACGTGGAGTTAGAAGGGCAGACGAGGTGGGTTGTGGAAACTATTAGATTAATTGGAGATGTTTGCCTTCCTGCAGTGACAGGGACCGGATCCCCTGGGGACTCGGCTGTGGGACTTATAATCAAGCTGATTCTTAAACCACGGGTACAGACTTCATCCAGAAACTGGAAGAATTCCCCGGGGAGAATGCTGTCGGGGGAAGACAGACGAGAGTCTGTCATCCCGGGACGGTTCCTTGGGGCCCCGAGAGCTCCTTCCACGGGTGGTGGCCCCGGCCGGAGAAGCATGATGGCACAGGACCGTCCAACCACGCAGAAGCTCTTAGCCAGAGCTGTGAGGACCTTCAGCCGGACCTTGTGGAGGAGCCGGGGTCCCAGGGCCTGGAGAACCATCCTCCCACATGGGCCCGTGTCCAGCCTGCACATTTCCACACGCCTCCCTCCCTGCGGGCTGTGGCCACACGGCGGACTCGGGCCTGGGCAGGCCGGGCACACCCTCCTCACCCGGCCAAGCAGAGCAGCCACGGGGCAGGCTGTCCCAGGGGAACAGTGACACCGGAACGTCTCTGAGGCCTCTCCTTGTCCTACTCTGCAGGACCTCGTGGCACCCGGACCCCGAGAACAACAGGCCAGAGGTGACTCACCTGATTTTCCATCGACTGGAGCTGTGGGGACATCAGAAACCTGAGGTTAGCCCCGAGCGTTTGCCCCCACAATTTAGAAATCTATTATCATTCGGCTAGAGTGCCCCCAAAGTTCCCATCACTCCCTTTTCTGTCCTCTACTCCATTATCACCAACAATCCCCCCCCCCCCCCCCCCCCCCAAACCCCCCCCCCCCCCCCGCTCATGTCACATCCACAAGGCAGGTGCAAACCCATCCCTGGACCGAAGGGACCACCCGAGGCACGTCCCAGGGATGGACGCTGGGTATGCAGCGACTCTCTCCTTTTCCTTGTCCTTCCCCCGTCCCCGTCGACCACCTCCACACCCGGTGTGTCGACTACACCATGACACAGCATCCCGAGTCACCAAGAGTCCATAGGGAAAACATGCCCAGTCAGAGTGAGTAGTGTGAGCCCTGAAAGGCGGGGGTTTTCTGTTGTGTAAAGCCCGACCTTGTGCCTGACTTAAGCTTTGATGCTAAGGCACCCATTTCAAAGACAGTGACGGCCACAAGCTGCAGGCCAAGAGCCGGTCCCCTCCCCCCACTCTGAGGCTCTTCTGTTCTTGGGGGCTCGGTTGATTTCCGTAACTGACCATGTGGGCCACTTGGTTTATTGTCTTCTCATGCTTCAAATTCCCACTCATTTGTTTTAATTCTCCAACAAAGAGTGAGCCTCCACCCCAGGACGAGCAGAACCCCGGACCCAGGCTCTGTCTCTCCCCTCCACCTCGCTGTGCGGTCCCGGGGTGCCGTGGAACTGCCCGGCCCTGGAAGTAACAAACCTGTCGTTTTTCAAAGCTTCCTGACCATTTATGCTGAAGGGCATCTTGCCTTCTTAGTAAGACCCACGAGGGCTGGACCGGCCATAACCTTGCTTACCGACAGGCGGAGAGCAGCACACAGTTTTGAAAGCCGAACCCACCTTGAGCAGATTCCCTTTCCCTGGCCACGTTTTATGTGAGAGTCCTTTTACTCATTAACAAATGTTAGCGCCTCCTGAATGTGGAGAAAGGACTCTTGTTTCCCTGGTAGCAGACGGCTAACGGAGGGGCCTCAGCAAAGAGTGTCCACGCGTCTCTGAACCCAGTCTTGGAGAGATGTGTGTGAGTAGTTCTCAGGGAGGAGTAGTAAATGTTGAAATTATGAAAACTGGATTCATGAGAACATATCCCTAATTACTAATTATCTAAGATCATAAGCCTTGAACACTAAGGGCGAGGATGCGTTACCGTCTGACTTTCCCCTCGGACTCTGCTATCTAAGCTGCAAGCAGAGACCTGAGCATTTCCACTGATCCCCGGGCTCTGATAAACCCTTAGGGCGTCCAGGGGCCGGAGACCCCGTCAGCTGCCACCTCAGTCCTGATGCACATTATGGGACTCACCAAAGATGACCAGCAGTGACCACAGCAGCATGAGGACCTGGGTCAGCTATCCGAGAAGAGACGTCCCTTTGGCCACCCGCTGGAGTCTGTGTGCAGGGAATGGAAACGGCTTTTCAAAGTAAGTTGTATACAATTAGCAAAAAAAGGAAGTAGAAGGGCTTGTCAGTGTCTGGCCGCTGTCTTCTTTCCTATAGGCGCTGAGACAATGCAGATGGTCCCTCTAGATGCAAAGAAACTCCTCCTCCTGATGCTGATGACTGTTACACTTAACTTCTGTCTGCTGGTGCCTTGGACATGGCTGTAAGTGCTTTATGCTCACAGAGTTATTTGGTGCCCTGAACAAGCTTCTGAAGTGCACACTATCCCAGTTACATGACTGGGGAAACAGGCCCCAGAGAAGGCAAACAATTGACCAAGATCAGCATGGCCACTTTCCAGTAGCGACAGCTGGGAGTCAAACTCAGGAGGGCCCATTCCACAGTCTGGCTCTCAAACGCTGTCACATCTTACTGTGACACCATGCTTCTCAATGATCCTTAGGATAGTAGGGCCATTTCTGCAGCCACGCGGGGTTCTCGGGCGAAGATTTTTTCAGCCTTCCGGAACGGGATGTTGCTAAGATTCAAACCGCTTGTCCTGGTATCATTGAAAACGTTGTCTTCTTCCCTATTTCTAATCCATACTGCTCCCGATGCAGCCACACCCTCCAGGGCACGCATCCCCAAAGCCGGTTGTCACTCCCATTCTCATCAGAGGTGGTCCCCACAGGTGTTGTGTGTAGCAGTCCCCTCGGGCAGGCTGGACAGGCAGGTGTACGTTGACTTTTTGGACTATATGTAGCCTGAAACTTTAAATCACAAAATCATAGCTGTTTGTAACCTGTGGGCTGACTGACAGTGAAGCGATCATAGGCTCAACGTCCTCTGTTCAGGTGAATATTCACCATTGTCACTCACCATAAACGTCATCTGTTCAGGTGAATACTCAACATTATCACTCACCACAAACATAGTTTCCCTTTGGGACACGTTGGTGTCGTATGTGATGTCATACATCGTATCATCAAAGCTTTGCTTATAGCAGTGGAAAAAAAGTGCTGAAAACGCCCAAAAAGGCAGGTAAAAAAAATAAATTATATGTCCGTGTACTACCGAGCAGCCACTAAAATCATTTCGTACAATATTGAATAGCAATAAAAGTCGTTCATGATATACTGTTAAGGAAAAAGGGCTGCTGAATGCGATTTACTTGTACATTATCATCCCCTCATTTGTCCAATAAAAATGTGTGGCACAATAAACACCAAAAGTTGGTATAATCATATTTGAATAATGTAATTAAAGGTGGCTTTTATCCTCCACATTTTGCTTATCAGTGTGTTCTAGTATTCTTATATAATATATAGATTATAATTTATATTCTACATATATAGAATATAATTAGAATATAATATGGAATATAAGATAGATTATATGTTATTATATATTATTATTTAGTATATAGAACATATAGAATATTATATATGGAATATTATGATATATAATATATTACTATAGATTCTATATATTTACAGAACATAATTCATAGAATAATATATATTCTATGTTCTATATAATAAATATTCTAGTATATATATATATAAAACATTATATGTTCTAGTCTTCTATATATCTAGTGTTCTAGTATTCTTATATAATATATATAAGCATATGTTTATTTTACATTATGCATTAATGATATATTAATACATATTATAATTATGTAATGTGTAATTCCAATATATAACATTTATTTTTAGATAATATACATTAAAATATTTTAGATAATATACATTAAAATAAATGTTATATGTTATAATATATAATAAAGCAAGTAAACATTATATAGTTAATATATATCATCTAAAATAAATATTACATATTAATATATAATATATATTATATAAAGTAAACATATGCTGTTTATGTATTTCTAAAAAATTCGTAAAAAATAAGGCCCAGTGTTTTTGGCCTCTCTCGCCTCAAAGTGTATCAAGCAATGCTACTTTAGCTTTCTGCAGGGCCAATGGTCCATTTGTATTTGGAAGAAGGTGTTTCTCTCCCTGGGACAGAGCCGCTCACCGAGCTGCTCGTCCAGCCCTTGCCTGTGGAAGGGCTTCTAGACGGTCTGTGGCTCCTCCTTGTCCTGCCCAGTCAGGACGGCACAGGATTCTGAAGGACAACAGTGAATTAAGGAAGAAAATACAGAAAAAGGTGTCTGCAAAAGGTGGAGGAAGAGCTGGTGATAGGTATTGGTTTTTCAGACTTCTGAGCAGATTTTTCAAAATATTTGCGATTCCATTCTGTCCTGTATGGGAATGGGGCCTCTGGAGTTGAGAATTAGTTCTTTTCCACGGCATTTTCAAACGGGAGGGGGTGTGGTTTGTGTGCCAGTGAGTGATGCAGGGGAGAGAAATATGCCTTGTCACAGTGAAGTAGGGGGGCCCTTGGGGCGGCAGCAAGTCCTTAAGATGATAGGCCTCTGGGTGCTCTCACAGCTGACAGATGGCAGACATTTGCATATGGGCGGCCATGACCTAGAGGCACATCTAAACTCAGATGCAAACTAGGGGCCGCAGCCAGAGGTGAGAAGCTCAGTGGTTCATTGGAGAACAAAGTAAATTCATGTTCAAGGTTACAGTGGAGGAAGTGAAACTGTGTGGGAGGCGTGGGGGGGAGGGGGACATTGGCCAAAAGGAGAGATAGAAAGATCCTTGTGCGAGGATATTTGGCCACTGGCAAGATGGAGTCACAGGTGCCACAGGGAGGCAGAGTTCTATAAAGACTCGAAATCCTCTCGGATAGACCAGGTAGACTCTTGGCTTGGAGATTCTGAGGGTTGCAGCATACACAAGGGTTCTCTGTCAGACGCAGAGCAACAGTGTCCCTGTCAACTCTGTCCAGTGTCTTGGAAGGGACGTCAGGTACAATGCCAAGGCGGGTGTGTAGGGATTGAGACAGAGACAGAATCTTCATGAAATACAACTCAGAACAAAATAAATACCATCTCCCATTTGAGGAAGTTACTAGGATAGTCACAATAAGAAAATGAAGCTGGATAACTTCAGAGGTCTCTGTTGTATTTGGTTGACCTTGGGGCCACAAGGCCGCGATGACCGAATGAAATGTCACCATGTATGCGATCTCTTATCACAGGAATTGTTGTACACATGGTGGGAGACATGGTCATAACTCACAGCCATCATCATCATGTGGTAGGAGTTATGGTAGTCGTTTCAACCATCACTATAATCATCTTGAACAACATGGCGTCTTCGTTGGATGGGGTTTGACTTAGAAATATTATATCCAGGGTAAGAGATATATTCTTTTGGGGGTGCTAATGTTTGTTGCAGCAGAGCTGGCTGGTGGGGATCTAGACGGTGTCTGTATAGACATTCTCCAGACATTAGGCAGACCCTTCTGCCCAGAAGAGTCTCTACAATGCAATTCATTAGTTCCTAGAATTCTGTTGGGCCCTCCATAGTCCAGAGAGCATGGCAGGGAATTCAGACCCACAATGCCTGGAAACTGCCGTCCGTTACCTTCCTGGCAGATTAGAAGGTGAAGATGTCCCAGAGACCCAGTTTCTCCCAGAATTACCCACTTGTCTTCTCCAGGCAATCTCAGTCACCCACGCGTCTCCTCCAGGCAATCTGAGAAGGACAGGGTAAGTCTCCGTTCAGGTAGTGATTGTTTTGGGAGACTGGGCTTTTCAGAGCTCAAACTTTTCTTCTTCATGAGGAAGATCATCTTCTTCAGGGTCAATAGAAGCTATTATAAACCCCTTTTGAATGAGGCTATGCCATTCCCATGATGGGGAGTAGAGGCAAGCCCAATCTTGGTGTCTGAGGGGAGACAGAGGCACAGGGAGACTCAGCGAGGCTGTTGGTAGATGTCTGAGCAGCAGGGAGCAGACCTTCCTTGGTGTGTGAAAATCCCTCCTGCTTGGTGGCCTGGGTTTGCTTGGGGTGGGGGAGGGGTGGCAGGTGTGGAGGGGCCCCTGGGGATCAAAGACAATTCAATTTGAAGCTTTTATTTTCTGTTTTAATTGCCTATGTATGGGCTTTCCAGAAGGTGGATGGTTGTCACTTGTCACTTTCCAGGCAGAAAGACCAACAACCAAGGGGAACTCTGGACCACAGGGGACCCCCTTGGGACATTGAATACACTGACCCTTTGATTGTACTTCCGGCTTTTGGTCCTGATTTCCTGCCAAGGGATTTGCTCATCTCACGTGCCCTGCTAACAGCTCCTTCTCACCGGGAGATGATGATTGACCAGTCCAAGGAAGTGTGCATTCACTCACTCCTTCATTCCGTGATGGATAAATATTACATAATTTTTTAAATGCATCATTAAACAGGTAAAAGAAAAGGGAAATTCCTCCATTACAGGTAAGAAGATAAAGAGGAAGTGAAAACAGAGTATTACACATGTAAATTGACATTTCTGGTGCCGTGAGGAGAAAATATTACATGAGATGATTTTTATGAACTTAGCATTTCATCCAGGAGGAACCAGGAGACAAAATCATGGGCCTGTGAAAGACAGAAGCTTGAAACTAAAACACATAAAATCTGGGCCATCAGAAGGCTTTCCTCTTAATAAAAGAGTGGTTTGGTGGGGAAAAATTTCACCCACCAGCACAGAGATGACAGTAACCTGGTCTTTCTATGAGCTCTGGGGGAAAATAGACTTTCCCCTGAAATATCAAAACCCCAAGACGAGGCCACTCCCGTGGGTGCTCTGGGAAGCTTCACATGAAGAATTATCATGAAAAGTGGTCCCGGGTCCACTGACACCCCCAGGGCTTGGAGGAAGCACATACAAAATGGCTTTTGAGGGACAGAGTGAGAAGCCCCAGCCACAATGAGACTCCTATAATGCACAAGAAGTGTCTCAATTTGCAGTCACAAAACCCACCAAGTTACAATGACCAAGATTCAGGAAATGTGACAAATGCAGGCTTAACTACATAAAACTTCAGGCAGAAGAATAACCTAAGAATTACAATAAAGTAAATGTATTTATACTATTTCAAGTTTGTTAAAATAATAAAGTAGGGCACTCATAGAGTAAAATGCCATAAATAATAAAAAGCGAAATTTGAGATGGAATAATAATAATAATTTATTTTTTTGAGTGTTTAATGTGTGCCGTGTACAGCTTGAAGCATTTTAACCAAATGGTTTTACATAATTAGCAAGGCAGCATGATGTATCAGATATGATTGCTATTCCAGTTTTAAGCATGAAGAGAGTTTATTTTTATTTATATTTTTTAATGTTTATTTTTAAGAGAGAGAGAGAGAGAGTGTGTGAACAGGGGAGGGGCAGAGAGAGGGGGAGATATAGAATCTCAAGCAAGCTCTAGGCTCTGAGCTGACAGCACAGAACCCGACGTGGGGCTCGAACCCACAGACCGTGAGATCATGACCTGAGCCGAAGTTGGATGCCTAACCCGACTGAGCCACCCAAGCACCCCAAGAAATACAGAGTTTAAATAATTTGACCCAAACTGCAGATCCAGTAAATGGTGGGGCTCCCGTGTAAATCCAGGAAAAAAAAAGTCCACGCTTCTGGGCCCTTGGGGCTCACGTTTCATTTCTTGAGCCCTCCCTGAGGTCCAAATACTTCGCGGTGGCAGAAAAAATGTAACGTATAAAAATCTACATTTGTCCTAAAAAAGAAAAAGTTAAACATTTCCATGGGCCAGAAACAGAGACTCAAGAGAGAAACCCGGCCAAGGGACGTGATGGGGAGGGCGCCCCACGGAGCCTGGGTTGGCGGGGGCAGGGGTGAGTGTGGAGCTGGGACAGCAGGGTGCGTGTGCCAAGAATACAGGGCATGTGATAGGAGCCCGTCGTGCGACGGGCAGACTCCTCCTCAGCAGAAGCTCAAACGGTGTCAGTATTTGGTTTTCAAAACTGTATTTAAATTCTAGTTAGTTAACGTGAAGTGCAATATTGGCGTCAGGAGTAGAAAGTGAGGCATCGCTGACATTCAACACCCAGCGCTCATCCCAACAAGTGCCCTACTCAGTGCCCATCCCCCATCTAGCCCATCCCCCGCCCTCTTCCCTCCAGAACCCTCACTTCGTTCTGGATCGTTGAGATTAGCGCTAGGCAGAAGCAGTAGAAAGGAACTTCATGTCAGGCGTGTTAAGGTAGCACGGAAATAAAAGGAAAGAGAATAGACCTAACCAATCATAGTAGATAATTTATACCTGTTTGGAAAAACAGATCTCTGGCTCATATGATTTTTTTAATTCCAAAAAGTAAAGTCATAATATAAATATAATATGAAACACCAGAATAGGAAAAGGCAGATTCTTACCTCACCCCAAACATGCATATGATACACTGTGTGAATATATATCAAAATTATGAAAGCATTTTAAGAAAATGTACAAATGTTTTTATAACATAATCGCAGGGGAGGGAATGTGAGGGAAGTTTCTGGAATGATGGAGAAATTTTCTATCTTGACAAGACTTTGGGTTAGTTGGGTGCGTGCTTTTGTCCAACTGACCGAACTAAGCACATAAAATGTGTGCACCTCACTGTATACAAATTATAAATCGTTCCTACAAAAGCTATAAGAAAAAGGTAAATGAACACTGAGAAAATAGGCGAAGGGTCAGCACTGGAAACTTTTGGAAGAACTACAAATTAACAGTCCCTTTATGGGGAAAATGCTCAATTGCATTAGTAGTTTTAAAATTTTTAATTGAAATGACAATGGTGCTTTTCTCTCACAGGTCGATTATCTCACGCATTGTTGGTCGACGTGTGCACTGATCCAGCCTTACTAAAGAGCAGTTTAAGAGTATTTAACAAAAACATCAAATGTGCACAACCTAAAATGTCCTAATCCCTGATTTACAAACTTATCCTTCAGATGAATTAACAGGAACAGAGAAGTATATTTGTACAAGGACTTTTATTTTATTATTTTATTTTTAATGTTTATTTTTGAGAGAGAGAGTGAGGGAGGGAGGTACAGAGAGAGGGGGGACAGAGGATCCAAAGTGGAGTCTGTGCTGACAACCCAGAGAGCCCAACGTGGGGCTCAAACTCATGAATGAGGAGATCGTGACCTGACCTGAAGTCAGACGCTCAACCGACCGAGCCACCCAGGTGCCCCAGGACATTTATTTTAGTATTTTTTTTATAGTATAAAAATTTGGGAAACCACCCCATGTCCATCAGTGGTTGAAAAGACTACAATATACTATGATAGTATTTCACAGCACTGAATGGTACGCTTAAAATGGTCATTGTGACAAATTTTATGTTACTTCTAGTTTGCAAAACTAAAAAGTATATATTATGATTTATCTGTATATAGCCTTTTAAAATAGTAGATGTCTATGTAAAGACTTGAAAATATTCTGCAATTTTTAAAGGTAGGCATATTTCTAAATATTTGTATATTTACTTGCATGTACAAGAGTTTGTATGAAGAATTAAAAATATCTGTGCAGCTAAGTTTTTAAGCAACAAGCACCGTTTGTGGTGTTAGATATAGGGAAGACCCTTAGTTTTTACATTGTATACTTTTAAATTGTTTTAATTTGTAAGAGGTGGTGAATAATTGTTTTCAAATGAAAATACAGACTCCAAATTGTATTGTCACATTTTTAAAAGGCTTGTGAATAAAAGAAGAAAAACTGTATTCATAAAGCTTCTAGAAGCCGCAGCAAGCACAGAACTTTGGATGTGGTGAAACTCACCAAGATTCTATCTCATTACAAATATGGCGGCATCTAGACTGGCCTATGCACACAAAGTATGTCGCCAAAGTTGAGTGCACCCACAGTACGTATTTACAAAACTTTGTTTGAATTCTAATTTGGTGTCAGTGACCCCAAATGCACCGAGTGACATATTTGACGCAGAAGCAGGCTGCACGTAAGTGGCAGGACTGGACGTCTGTTCTGGAGATCAGTACAGAGTCCGTCTACACTTACGAGGTGACGACACCCATCTCCGTGTGCGGCAGCGCCGTGGAGTCACTGACCTTGCATCCCAGCCCGCTGAGTGAGCTGCACTGTCCCTCCACCCCAAGATCCCAAGCTCTTTCACCCACCTTGTGTCCTCTTATAAGAAGGTAGAGCACAATTCGACCCGTGCCTAGAAGAACCAGTAGGTATGGGGTCCTGGTAACAAGGTCCTTCCCGCCCCCACATTCATGTTGGTTCTCTCGGCTGGTTTTAGGAATAGTCTTGGGAGGAAAGCACCTGGGTCAGAAGTACTGGAGGGCTGACTACCCCAGGATCTGTGAAGAACGTATTGGTTCTGAGGCTTAGGGTCATGGATGGTTTCCAAAGGGCAGAATCTTCCGGAACGTTACATAGCGTCATCATAGTCCTCATCTGTAACGTTTGCCTTCTTCAGCCTAAAATAGATGGCTGAGGCATCCTAAAAGCAAAGGCACATAGACAGGACCAGAGCAGGGAACACACATGGGGCCTGTCTCTTCCCCAGGCAGCCGGGGCACGTCCTATCATGACGTGCCACGCACATGCAGCACAGCCTCTTGGAAGACTGCGGCCCTGGGCGAGCATTTTCAAAGGGCCTGCGTCCCATCCCCCCGGTGGGCCATGCACGCGGACCCAAACGTGTAAGCCCCTCTTCCGTTCGGAGGGGCCACTGCTAGGCAGTTCCGCGGGCTGGCGTTTTTTGCAGGATTTCAGGATTTTACACTCATGCACTAAATTCAGTGTGTCACTGGAGTTTCCCAAGGACATGGGTTCTGTTGTGACACATCTGGCTTCCCCACCTCACTCGACAAAACTACAAAGCGTCTACTGTCTTTGTACACACGCCGAGCTGGGATTCCCGCAATTTTCTGAGAGTATTTCCGTATTATCAGTGATGTCGTCAATTATTCAAGGTTGACAGATCACTGAGTTTCAATGACACAAATCCCTCTCAGTTTAGCTTTGTTCAATATTAATTTAGTTTTCCACGGGTTGTTTGGTTAACCTCACAACACAAAGTCGTGTGTGTGTGCGTGCGTGCGTGCGTGCGGGTGTGTGTGTGGCTGAACAGTATTTCACAACAAGGATTTTCAAGGAATGGCATGCTTAGACTTGGCGCGTGCCAGAGTGTAACTACAAATCATCCATGTGTCTGTGGCCAAAGGAAACGTCTACGCAAGCCTCCAAAATTCCCTTGCACAGTGACGCTTTACTGTTACAACCAAATGTTTTTATCCCACTGTGTGGGGAGATAAGGGAAGAGACAGACCCTGGAGGCATTTGGGTTTTGCTAAGTGGCCATAAGTTTTAAAGTTTGAGGAGCCGTCGGCAGAAGAAAGAGAGACGAGCAGGAGGGAAAGTACGATGGGGATTCTGACTCACCTGGTCCTTGACGCGTGTCCTCGGGGGCGGTACTGTGGGAGAGAAGATGTGCGCTGTAAGATGTCATTTATATTTAAATGTAAATTTTTATATGCTTCTTTATGCTACTTGTGGTTTATTGGTTGCCCTCGGTTTTTGGTCTTGCTTTTCTGCCTTTCACAAACACGGTTGCCTTGCCGTTCCCAGGACAATCGCAGCCTCGTGGGGGCGGACGGATGAGTAGGTCCCTCTGGGCATTTACACACTTGGCATTTCTGGAGCCACCAAGTATGGACGGGACAACGGCAGGTGAGCAGACGCCCGGGCCTCAGAGAGAGCACGGGGCCCCTCGAGGAGCGCAGGCCGACATCGCCACCCCCGTGTGCCGTCCGACTGGGGGCACTAAGCAGGCACCGGCACTGGGCTCTCCTCGGGGCAGCTCCCAGACCCAAGGCCGGAGCTCAGGGAGGCAGAGCAGCAGCACCGAAGCCGCTTGCAGCCCCTGATTATCCCCTTGGTTCCAGGAGGGACAAAGTCAGAGACAAATTCACTCCCTCGCGTCTCACCTGCTGGTGGCCGTTCCTGCTGCGTGTGGTACACCAAAGAGTAAACCTCGTCCCCGAGTACAACATTCGCTGGAAGGGGAGAAAGGAGGCGTTGTGACACGGCCCTTTCTTCCCACTCCATGCCGACTCCATGGCGTGTGGCCACGTGGACAGACCCGCCACCTGTTCACGGAGGCGGTGGCTGGGGCACAGCAGACACAGGTGGGGCTGGCAGACGGCACCCCGTCGCCCCTTCCCCAGCTCACTCGAGCTCCTCGGGCCAGGTCATTCGGGACCCTCACCGTTTTCGTACATAGACTGTCCCTGCAGCGGGGCAGGTGAGTTGACGTAGCTGGATGCTGGTGGCACAGGGCTCGGAGGGCTCCTGCAGACACAGAAACACACGTCATCTGCGTGGGGTGGCGTCCCAGATGCCCCGCACATCTCCCTCGACGATTGTGAGCAAGACATTGAAGGAGCGAAGCCTGCTAGGGAGGGTCCTGGGCGGAATACTGACTCCTGGGGAGAGTCCCGGGCACGGCTGCATCGCCCACGCCCTGACCTGACCCAGCAGGGTGCAGCGGGTAGTGCTGGGGCACACAGCCCGTGAGCGCAGGCCCCCATCTGAAGGGCTCACGGTGGTGTCGCCCACACCCGCATCGGTGCCCCTCACATCACACGCGCTCAGTGAATATTGAATGAAGCAATATTGATCCCCCCCCCCCCGACAGAAAACAGGTTGTTAGGCAGAACAAGCAGCTTGAGGAAGGGAGAGAAGAAAGTGGGCTTGTGCGTGCATGTACCCCTGAAAGAGTGCTACCCTGATCTGGGGGAAAATATCTGTATTTTGTCGGCATAAAAACAACCCGGTATAAAAATATGTCAACTAAACATTGATGTCCCCAGATGCAAGGATTTAAAAAAAACTCCCCCCACCCCCCTAAACTTCTAAAGAACTTCACCAGCAATGGTTATCACTCTCTGGCTTCAATTACCGAAATGTGCACGTATCTTAATGCCTCTGAGATACTTTAAGACCCTAGGATCCCGTTTTCCTTCCTCATCGGAACGACTCACAGACCCTCAGATACTAGTGAATTGACTGAATGCATCAATTCATTGGTGAATGTGTGAAACGTGTCAAAGTAGTTTGTCGAGGGAGCTAAATTAGGAAGAGTGATGCAAGGATTTAAATTCAAGTACAACGAAGAAGGGTGGCAAGCAGGTTCTCAGCTACCAGGGGGAGAGCTCTGGGGCGGGGGGAGGGTGCACAGGGTGGGTTATAATAACATGAAACAAGCACAGGAGAGAAGATAACTCAAAACCGGGAAGACGGATTTTTCTGCCGCACCCGTGCACACGGGGAAAGTAGAGCCTCACCTGTGTGGGTTCCCGGAGGGACGTCTTCCTACAAGTCAAGCAGATGATTAGACATGTCAAAGGGGGAATCTGTTCACCACTTGTTTTCAGGTGGCCCTCGTGTGGGGACTGCACCTTGGGCTACGGTGCCCCTCACAATGCCACCGCGTGCCAGAGGACAAGCTGGCACTCGCTTGCACAGATCCTACGTCCTGCAGGTGAGGAGGCTCCGTGCAAAATGGTCACGCGAGCTTCCCAAAGACGGTTCACACCAGAGCGAGGACTTGAACCCCACCTCTGAACCCTTACACCTCCACCTCTTGTATTGTTTGCTTCGGGTTTTAACAACCACACCCCCTAATGTTGTCATGACAAGTCCTGAGAAGCAGGCACTGCCACAGCCACGTTATAGACGGGGTGACGTGCCCCAAGAGGCAAGAAAAGCTGGGCATTCAAGTGGAAACCTCACGTTGTCCCCATCTTGCTCGGCGGAGAACAGGAGTCCCAGATCAAATGCACAAAAACATATGTAATTACCCGTTGTGAGCACGGCGGGGCTAACCAGCTTATTGCCCTGATGGAGAATAATGAGAGAACACGGGCTGTGCCCAGGGGAAGCCTCTCGGAGAAAGTGACACTTAAGCTGGAAAGCAGGAGGGATCCTGCAGTGAGTGGAACACGAGGATGTGTGGACAAGCATTCCAGAAAGCGGGAAAGGCACGTGACCATGCTCGGGGGAGGGGGGATAAGAACCGAGGCACTGACTTTACCTGGGAGATGGTCAGCAGGGCTGGGATTGCTAACCGTGTGTCTCCTCCAGGCGCTGACTAGTTAGTTTACATAGAGTTACATTTTGGTGTAAATATTAGATCAGACGAACACGAGATATTGGGGGGACCTGAACCGATAACACGTAGCAGATGGAAGACTTGACCTAAGACACTGCGTCAGTTTAACGGGTGCTGCTCCCGTGCGGGGGGCTGGGAGCAGGTCTGCAAGCAGGGTGGCCAGCAAGGCATATCCATCCCTCCGTGTACGCGTCACCAGCCCAGCCTGTGTCCGTGAAAACAAAGGTCACGGTCACAAAATACCAGTCTCTGAAATACTAACCTAGTCTTTTCCGGAGCCCACAGCAGAATAAGGCCAGAATGACGGGACCAAGGACGCCAAGCATCCCCTCGAGGATTCCCGAGGCGAGAAGTTCTTTCCTGTCCTCCGTGGGCACTGGAGGGAGAGGTCAGCGCATGAACTGCTGTGCTGGATGGCTGGCCTTTGGAGAGCAGACATCCTGGCTGTGGGTTGAGGCCAAGGTCTGCCCTTCCCAGGGATGGGGCGGGGGGACAGTGAACTGACTTCTGTATCGAGGGCCTACAGCTCTTCACACTGATGACAGGAGAAGAGGCACCAGCCTTCAAACCTTCGTCGCCTCCGTGCCCTTCAGATACACCTCCCAGGACAGCACCGCCCACAGACGCCCATCGTTGGTTGCACGATGCCAGAAACTTGGCGGGGTCAGGAGAACTCCCCCAGGAGGGAGGCAAAGCATAAGGGACTCTTCACTACAGAGAACAAACTGAGGGTTGATGGAGGGAGGTGGCTGGGGGGATGGGCTAGATGGATGATGGGCATTAAGGAGGACACTTGTTGGGATGAGCACTGGGTGTCGTATGTAAGAGACGAATCACTGGGGGTGCCTGGGTGGCTCAGTCAGTCAAGCGTCCGACTTCGGCTCAGGTCATGATCTCAAGTTTCGCGAGTTGGAGGCCCGCGTCGGGCTCTGTGCTGACAGCTCGGAGCCTGGAGCCTGTTTCGGATTCTGTTCTCCCTCTCTCTCTCCCCTCCCCCGCTCATTCTCTCTCTCTCTCTCTCTCTCTCTATCTCTCTCTCAAAAATAAATAAACATTAAAAAAATAATGCTACCAATTAAAAACAAGAGAGAGGAATCACTGGGTTCTACTCCTGAAGCCAAGACTACACTGTATGTTACCTAACTTGAATTTAAGTAAAATTAACACAACCTCTCCCAGGATGCTGGAAAGAGGCAGTGACCAGGACAGCTCTATGCCCTGGGCTGTACCTGTGACATTGAGTGGCACCGCCTCGCTGCGCCGGGCCCCCAGCCCGTTGTCGGCCTCGCAGGAGTAGTTTCCAGAATGTTCTGCGGTCAGAGAGAGGTTGAAGGACGCTCCTCTTCCTGCGTGAGCTGAGCTCCTCCCCAGGGTGACATTCTTGTGATAAAACCGGTACAGGATGGGGGGAGAGCCCCTCTGGGCCTCGCAGCGAAGCTCGACCACGTCCCCCACTTCGGCCGGGGCCCCGGGCCCCCTGATGGTGAGGACGGGGCGGGACACTGGAACTGAGGGAGACAGGGGGGCCGTCAGAGAGGGTCCCCACACGGGGACGGACTGGTAATCCCAGCCCATGGAGGCCCAGCCCCGCTGAGCTCCCTTGGGGTGCCCCAGGGGAACGGGGAGCCCAGCTGGCGGGCCGCTGGTGGGTCGCAGAACTTACTTCTGACGGTGACGCTCACCAGCTCGCTGAGGCTGGGGCCGTAGCCGTTGTCGGCCGCACAGTAGTATTTGTCCGTGTCACTGTCCCTCACCGCCGGGATCTCATACTTCGCTGCCAGAGAGCGCTGGGTCTTTGTTTCCAGGTTCAAACCCAGGGCCCCTTTGTACCAGAGGAAGGTGATGTCTCCTGTGCCCCTGGCCACCATGCAGACGAGAGCCAGCCTCTCTCCCTTCTGCACTTGCCCGCCGGGAGGCTGCGTCTCCAAGCTCACATTACAGACGGGGACTCCTACACACACACAATGACACAATGTGACCCGGGAGGGGTGACTGTCCTGAACCCAAAGGCCTTGGGTAAAGTCAACAGTTCATGCGGTTGAATGGCTAACGTTGGGGGCCGTTTTGAGGTGGGGGGGTTCTGCCGATTTGGGTCTGCCTTGGTCCAGCGGATGCTGGCAGTGTGACAAAGGCCATCCAGTTACCATGCACCCCCTCCCGCCCCAGGACAGTGGGGCTCCCAGGACCCTCACTCTGCAAGGCACAACGGTAAGGAGGCCATGGTGCAGATCGAAAGTCAAGCTGCCTGGGCTTGGGTGCTGGTTCTGGTCTTACTGTGTGTGCTTGATCCAAGGGCTTAACTTCCCTGGGACTCGATTTCCCGTCTGCACAGGGGAGCGGGCAACAATCGCTCTCTCCCGAAGTCGGGAGGGCTCCCTTACGTGGCGCGACGGGACGGGAGCACGGCCCGCTGCCCGGCGTGTCTCCAGCCTCACCAGGGCTGGGCTGTGAGCGAAGGCGGGAAAGCCAGCCTTCTGGAGGTAATCGACACCCGCTTCCCAGCTCCGAGGATGCATCTCGGACCGAGAATGGGGGGAGGACGTCGGCGTGTCCACCCTGACGTGGGGCAGCACGGTTCAGAGTCACAAAACACCCCCCTTCTCTTTTTCTCTCTCAAAACCAAACCCCAACCTCTCCTCCAATAGCTTCCCCTTTCCGTGCGGCTCTGATTTCTCCCTTCTCTGTGGCTCCTGTCAGCCCCCCACCATGGCCACACATCTCTCCCTGGCTGTTGAGGGCGCCGCGGGAGCTGTGGCTCCTGGAAATCGGGGGGCCCCACTCTTCAGCACAGTGAGGGCTTCCTAAATACCCTTCTGCGCGTTCAAGCGGGATTAGCAAGGATGAGGGAAGATCCCTCCGGGACTCTGACCAGGAGAGAAGCTCGGTACACCTCCTTTCCTGCAGGAGCCGAGCCCCCAGTGTCGCGGGAGATCAGCCTCGTGCCCCCGCCTGTGTCTGCCCCCCGCCTCAGGCCCCCGCACTCACTCTGCACCTGTATCTGGACCCTCGGGCTCCGAGCGACTCTGGCTGCCATGGTCTTTTCTTCGCACCAGTAGGATCCTGAGTCTTCCCTCCACACCTTGGGGAGCTGGAGCTCCGGGGAGCTGCTCCAGCCCGGCCACAGGACCCGGCTGTCTCTGAAGAAGCAGAACTGGAGGGGGCCGTCCAGCCTCCGTGAAGGGACCAGAACGTTGCAGGTCAGGGTCACTGAGCCTCCCTCCACGGGCCGAGAGGGCGTGGCGGTCAGGAGCAGGGCTGGAGAGAGGGATGAAACACATATGTTCCAGGGCCCAGGGGTTCAGAGTCCCCGGGTGGAGGCACTTGGTGTTCTCGGCATCCGAAACAGGCTCGGATAACCACCCAGTGGGGTGCAGAGCCCATCCCGCACCCCGGCGCCCCCCCGCACAACACCGCTTCCATCCATAAGACAACCCTTGCCTGCCACTTGGTTCTCACGCTTCAACATTTCTAGCCACGAACTAAACACACCCCTTCCGGAGACAGGGCAGGGCCCTGACGACTGTGATTGGAGGCGGTGAAGCCTGACGCTTCAGGAAAAGTGAGTGGGTTTCATTCATTCTTGTAAATCAGGGCAGTCGTTTTTCTTCTGCTTCGTTCCCCTGGCGTCCCAGAGCCACACTATTTCTTCCAAGGACGGAACGTGACACCGGGGGATCTGCCAGTCAGGGAAAGGTTGAGAGGCGCTCGATGCTTTCTTTATGGATTCTCTCCTTCCCACTGGAAGCAACAGGGGCGCACCTGCAGGAAAATGCCTCACGCATGCACCGGGCTCCCTTGCTCTGGGACCGTGCGCACACCTCCGTAGAAGGCAAGGTTGTGCAGAGCGATTTCCGTACCTTGAGCTCAGGGATGCCTCCCTCTTTGACCGTAAGGCTTTTCTCCACGGGGATCGCGGGTGGGCAAAGCTGGGTCCTGCTTCCCCTCACCTCCTTCTGCCCAGCGTCAGAGCCCGGGAAACCCCAGAATCCCTGAGCACACTGGCTCTTGCAACATTTGTTTGTGGAAGTCTCAGAGCCTCTGCTTTTCAGGAAAGTTTAGGAATTTTCCTAAGAGAAGCCTGTCTCCCCTCACCAGCGAAAAATGCCACGTGATCTAGGTCACAGAGAGGCGGTGGCTCTTCCAACACCTGTCACCTCAAGCCTGGCTCGTGGAATGCCTCGCCTGGGAACTCAAAAAAACTCGCTCCCGACGTCGGTACCACAATGTTTGCTCCGTGCTGGGGCCTGGACGGAACACCTGTGCGCCGGGAGGCATTTTCTGTCCTTGGAAAACTGCAGTCCCAGTGGGCCGAGGACAGGGCAGCTTTTGAGCTGAGCAGAGGAAGGAATAAAAAAGGCATCTAGGCAGCTGGGCCCTATGCTTCTGAATGGGGCAGGGCAGGCGTGGAGTAGGACCCGGACAGGGCCGTTTGCGAGGGCTGGAGCTCAGCCTCGAGCTCAGAGCTTGCCCCAGATCATTCTCGGGTGTTCCCAGAAACACCTGGCAGATTCCTGGTAGCGGGAGTTTCGTCTCTTCTGGGTGTGGCCTTGGATTTCTGCTTATGCTCGGATTGAGCCCATGAGCCCATGGCCTGCGTTCCACCTGGATGAACCTCAGAAGAGCCGTCCAGAAGGTTGGGCTGGTCCCGAACACCCCTGACCGTTGGCATCAGAGGCCTGTTCCCCCCCGGTTGTACGTGCAGCCCGTGTTCTTGAGGACGCAGAGGGCCCCTTCCAGCCCCGTGGACAGTACTTTGCATAGAGGAGAGCAGTTCTGACGCCTCCTGGATGTAAACACACGTTAGTGGAAGGTTCCTTCTGGGGGGAAACTTCCTCTTCTCTTCTGGTAAAGGTAAGACTTTGGATCAGGATCAGAGTGAACGGTGGCACCGAGCAGGGTCTGGGAGAGAAGTCGTGCGGGCCGACCGCTGTGGCTACAGCAGGACTGCAGGAGGAAGGAGGCAGAGTGACGCGTGGCTCGCCCGAGGCCCGGCATCCACCGTCATTGTCGCCACGGATGGGTGGCGGCCGAGACTCCTCCAGCACTCCTGGGGGAGCACCCAGCGGGGAAGACACGGGGGCCTTGGGGCCCCTGAGGCCGGGAGGGTGGACAGTCTTCTCACGTCCATCTGCGGCAGTCTGTGACTTCCCCGTGAAACAGCATCTCCCTTCCGGAGAGCGGAGAGGACCGTGGTTTTGAGAAGGTCACAGCAAGACCGCCCCACCCCCAGCGGAGCAGGCTCGTGTCAGGTGCAGACACTGGTCTGAACACAGGCCGCGGGGCCCCGAGGGAGCTGCTGTCACCAGATGTCAGACAGCATCCACGGCTGCGACAAGATTCCCACAGACCGCAAAGGGGGAGGGGAAGAGAGCTACTCACCAGTTAGTTCGCAGGGCGGCGCTAGGAGAGAATTCGGGAGAGATCAGTGCGGATCTGGACTTGGGTGTACCTCCCCCAGCACTGCCCCCTCCCCCCCTCCTCCCCCACCTTCCCTCTCCGCTTCACTCCTGCCTCTTCCTTCTCCTCTCTGCTTCCTTCTTGGCCTCCGCTCCTTCTCCCGCATTCATTTCTGATCACTGCCCCCATCCATTGTTAGGACTCAGTACCTTCGTTGGTGACCGCACCTCCTTCTTATCCCTCCCTCAAAAGTCCAGAGGACCCTGCCCCGGCCCGGCCAACTCGCAGTGACAACGGCCAGGCTCCTAACCAACACACACACACACACACACACACACACACACACACACACTGTGCCCTTTATTCACCTACTTCCCAGCAGAGCAGGTCCAGAGAAGGAATTCTGATTTCCCCAAAGATTCGCTCATATCCCAAGGATTTGACCACAGTATTATGACATGATGACCAAGGACAGGAGATTCTGGGGAGATGCAGGCTCTCAGCCAGAAGGCACAGGCCTGAACCCTGGCCCTGCCCCACTAGCTGTGTTACCTCGGAGAAAATGCTTTCCCTCTCCGTGCTCTATGTTCCTTTTCTGTAGAATGGAGGCTATACTGGACCTACTCCACAGAGTTTTCATGAGGATTAAATAAGTTGACATCCGTAAAATGCCTGGAATTTATTCCACGTTCAGTAAATATTACCTCATTATCACTATCTATTTGAACCCATACTTGGTCTGACATATTTAGTCTGGTTTTTCTTTTTAGCTTAAATGCTTATTTGAATGACGCGTTCCTCGGGTAGGAGAGTGGAGTCAACGGGGGCTGGCATGACCATCACGGTTTTCATTCATCCGTCCTACAAAGCATTTTGAGGGCCTCCTGTGCGTCACTCATTGTGAGTGGGACGCGGGTGGCCAGAGCGAATGTGACCAAGTCTTTGCTGTTCAGGGGGAGAGCGCCAATTAAAGAACCAATATGCAATCTGATTTCAGAGAGTGATCAGCGTGTAGGAAAGATAAAGCCCAGGGGCGCCTGGGTGGCTCCGTCGGTTAAGCGTCTGACCCTTGATTTTGGCTCAGGCCGTGACCTCACGTTCAGTGGGGTCGAGTCCCGTGTTGGGCTCTGGGCTGGCAGCACGGCACCTGCTTGGGACTCTCTCTTTTCCTCTCTTTCTGCCCCTGCCCCACTCACTCGTGCCCTCTCTCTCTCCGCTCTCTTTCTCAAAATAAGTAAATAAACTGAAGAAAAAGATAAAGCTGAGAAATAAGTTAGAGAGTATCATCGGACGATCTTGACTATTCGGATAGCTGTCAGTTGGGTAGAAAACAATGAAATCAGAGAGCTGCCTTCCCAGTGTTCGGGACCAGCACCCCGGCCAGAGAAGGAGCAAATGCGGAGGACCTGAGAAGGAGTGAGCTCATCTGTGGAGGGAGGAGAAGGCAGTGCCCCTGCAGCTGAGGGAGGGGCAGCGATGGGCACTGCTGTGGTACCTACAGGCAGTCCGAGCCAGTCACGGAGGGCTTCCTGGACGTGGTGCCAGGCCTGGATTTCATTCCAGGTGTGCTGGGAGCCGTGGACAGCTCTGACTGAACTTACGTTTGTAAAATCACTCTCACGCATGCGGGGAGGAGAACGGACCACCGTCCTGCAGGACAAGCAGGGAGGACATGGGTGGAAACTCACTCTGGAAGCCTGAGGATGCCGGCTGAGGCTGGGCGGCCGTTAAGTGCTTGGAAGGTGCTCAGAGGAGAGACCAGCGCTGGGGAAAATTAGCCTGAGTTCAAGGTTAAAGTGGCCACAAAGCACCTGAACGGTGCAGCTGGGAAGTGAGCGAGGTGGGGGTGGGTGGGGAAGAACCAGGTCTGGGCAGCAACCTTGGGAAAGTCAAACCTTGGGAAGGTCAGGAAACAACGGGGGTTGAGTTAGAAAGAAAACCAGCAGAACGTGGTGGCCCAGAGGCCACGGGAAGAAGCGTTTCCAGAAGAGGGAGCAGAGGACCATCCCCGGGAGGCCGAGTGCGAGGAGATGGGACCCGGAGTCCAGGCCGGGGCGACGCGCAGGTGGCTGCTGGTCCCGGAGGGAACAGCACTGGGGACGAAAGACGGACGGCCGCGGCCCAGGACAGGGCGAGGGGGACCTGCAAGCACTGAGAACCGGCCAACGGTCCCAGGGCTTAGGGGCCGGGCAGGTGTGATGCCAAAGGGGTTGAGGTGTTAGAAATGTGGTGAGCGTGCTGGTGGTCACGTGGCTGCAAATCCTTCCGGAGAATCTTAGACGGCGTATCAGAAAAGCGAATCTTACTGTCCCGTCAGTTAAAAATGAGCTCAGAACGATGGCAGGAGATAAAGCAAAGCCCAGCAACGGCCTAGAAACTTTGCGAAAGGCCAGCCGGAGGCCGTCAGGATGCATTTCCGTGGTTTCCGGGGAAAGACGTTATGCTGTTTGTATGTTTACGGGACTCACCCAGAAGGAAAAGTCGTGCTGATGGCAGAGTGGAGGTTCTGAGGGAGCAGGAGCGCCTGGGACCCAGTGAGGAGGGAGGGCCCCTGCGTGGGGACGGGAATAGGGCAGTCCCGAAGGAGGGTGTGTGAGGGGTGGCGGGGAGATCCGAGCACGGCCGCAGGCAGACGAGGACTTTCTCTTCTGATAGTGTTCATGTCCTCAGCGACATAGGCCGCAAGGTCATAAGCTGAGTGTGAGAAGGGAGGAGTTTGAGGAGGCGGAGAAGCTGGGACGTAGTTGTCCAGGCGTGAGGCTCAGACTAGCAGGTGTAGGAGGTCACCGGCCCTGCCAGGACCACTGGAGACGCGTGCCCTACCTTGAAAGGGACATGAGTCAATGGGACGGTGCCTTTCGTGTGATGTGTGCAGAGAAGTATGCTGATCGGGGGCTGCTCACGAGGAGAGAGGTGCAAGTGTGGCCGGGAGCCTTGCGCCCCAGAATCTAAGGTGGGGAGGAGGCAGAGGACAGTACCTGGCAACGAAAAGTCGCTCCGGGGGTTGAAGAGTGGCCACTCGGCAGGGGTGGGGTGGGGGGTGCCCAAAACAAGGATTTTGAAAGCGAACAGTTGTTGGTGATAAATTCTAGGGTTTGATGGTAGGAATGAGGGGGCCAAGGACAGACGATAAAGGGAAAGGTGGTGACAGTAAGACAAGTAACGAAGGCCCAGTTTGTTGTATGAATTATCCCCGTGGCTGTCAGCAACAGCGCAGACAGACAGAATTCACACTGGAAGGAAAGACAGCCAGCGAACACTTCCCAGGAGGTAAAAACCGAAATGAACATTCCCTTCAAACACCTGCCTTCCCAGTATTTACCACCTGCTGACCGACTCTGAGCTGCCGGTTGGAGGCAGAGATCCCAGCACCCACGGGCGCAGGCAGAGGCCTCGGGAGGCACTGGGGCCGGAGCCCCGCACCTGCTCGGACGCCCTACTCACCGCACATCAACAGCATGAGCCCCAGCAGCATGAGGACCAGGTCGGGGGCTGTCACTGGAGATGCTTTCTCATCGGAGGAAGAATCCAGCTCCGAGTCGAGAGGCAGCAGCTTGTCAGAGGGCTGCGGAAGTCACGCTGCAGCACATTTACAGAAATAGAAGACGAACCAGGGTGCTCCGACGGCCCTCCTCTATTTCCTGTCCTGTGGGGTCCCAGATGAGCAAAGGTGCTCCTTTCTGTATTTGGTTGACTGTCCACGACTTGAAGAGGGTGCACACCAGGGCCTCCCTCCGGAGCGCAGGGGGTATCTCAAGGGAACTTTCCCAGAGGCAATTTCTGACCCCGATGAGCCTTCCTCAGACCACGGTCCCGCGGAAGTTCAATGGCGGGTTTTCCTCACTGGGAAGCATGTCTCCTGGCCCACGTCTGCTCCACACACACTCTCGTTTCTCAACAGCCTGCACTGTGGCCGCTCTGGGCACAAATGTCCAAGCCAGAGACCAATGGGCTGTCACCCGGGTCCCCTGCAGCATCGGAGAACCATTGTGGATGATGATTTGTACAGAGTCAGGCTATTTGTAAGGTGCCGGCTCCCATATTTAAACTTGCAGGGTGTAGCAGTCAATGAACCAGAAACAGAAGAAAACAGAATCACAGGAAACTACTGCCTGGGTGGGGGGGATGTCTGTCAGTGAAACACAGGAAAGAGGCATATGCAAACAAGCTTCTGGGTGTTTGGGGACATTCGCCACTAGCTCCTGGCCTGGCACTTGTGGTGGTGTTCCTCCCCTTCCCCAAGTCAGCGTCATCTCTGCCTCGAGCACGCAGGGGATCCAGTCCTGGGCACCCAGAGCCTGCATGGAATTCAGATTATGGTTAGAGGAGAAGAAACCATCCTAATTTCCAACAGCTCTTGAGTCTTTGAGTATCTAAGGTTAAGAAGAACCCAACAACGTGTGGGAGCAAAGCTCTTAGGGGACATGGCAAGACGCCATTGAGCGATGACATCCAAGTCTGAGTGTAGAGTCGGAAGAGGCATGAGAAGAGAAGCAGGTGATCAGGGTGGCCAGCGAGGGACCACCTGGAGGAAGAGGGAGCAGTGCCGGAGGCTGACCGAAGGGCCCCTGGAATCCCAGAGACGGGACAGTGCGCCCCAACTCTGTTTGCTGGCTCAGGAAAGCCTGTGTGTAGAGTTTCAGGACCAAGGCTCCACCCTCGTTGAGGAACGTGGCGTCCTCTCGGCCCAGTGCGTGAGGTTGTGTGTGTGCACACATGCTCTTTGCCCGTGCTGGGGTGCGTGCCTTCATAATTCCTTCAGGAGAAAAATCTCTCTCCCCTCCTCTGCAGGTGAAGGCTGTACATGATTCGTTAAGCTCTTTCACGCTTGTGTCTCTATAACATCGTTGACAGACACACACCAAGAAGTACATTCGTATGAATTATATGCATATAAACTATGCGGTTCCATGATGAAATTTGAACCCACCAAGATTCTGATGCGGTAAACAGGGGCGAGGTCTGACGTGGAGGCGGTGAGCGAGAGGGAGCACCTCCAGCAAGGCGAGGAATGTGGGAAGAACTTTGTCACGGGGGCTCCGAAATCAGGGTAAGACTTTTCCCGGGGGGGGGGGTGGGTCTGCGCTTCTCCTAGGAGACCCCCACTCTGGTCCAGGGAGCAGCGAGGAGGACACGGAGGTGGCCGGCACGTGGCAGAAAGGAGACATCTGTAGCACTCACCCGCCGTATTGAGAGAATGGGGGCTGGCCTTCTGTAGGGCAGGCTGGGACGGTGAATCTTGCGTCAGCTGCTGGGCCACGGGGCCCAGATACGTGGTTGGAAGGACGACTCTTCCTTCCCGTCCCTTCCGGACGAGGAAAATGGGGGAAGTGGGAAGACGATTGTTTGCTGTCACTGTTCAGACTAGATTATAGCTTGCAACTATTGGCTCCCTCCTTTTTTTAAATGTGTTTATTTATTTTGAGAGGGAGAGAGCTGGGGAGGGGCAGAGAGAGGAGGAGAGAGAGAGAGAGAGAGAGAGAGAGAGAGAGAGAACCCCAAGCAGGCTCCGAGCTGTCAGCACAGAGCCCCCCGCAGGCCTGGAACCCACGAACTGGGAGATCGTGACCTGAGCCAAAATCAAGAGTTGGACGCTTCACCCACTGAGTCACCCAGGCGCCCCTTGGCTCCCTTCCCGTAAAGGAATTGCATATGCTTTCTCATTATCAAGTGACCCACTCAAGCATCTTTGGGGAGGAGTGACGTCCCCATGTCACCGGCTCCGGCTCGGCTCTGCGCTGGCCGGCGGGTGTAAGTGCGCGAGGCACGGCCGCATGCGATCGGACACTGGCCGCGGGCGCATGGTGTCTCTTGGCTGCCCTTTGACCCGCTTTCCAGCATGAGAAGACACAGGGAATTCGAGCTCAAGCCCAGCTGAGCCCGGCAAAACCTCAGTCGGCTGGGCAAGAAGTAACCGTCAGCGGGGAGCCGGCGACATCGCCGTGGCAACAGCCGCAGGAGAGGCTGACGCGGGTCCACGACAGATTCGTGGCCGGGCGCCAGCATGCGTTCTCACCTTCATTTATCATTTCACCGTCGAAGTGGTGTCACTCACCTATTTACAGACCGCTAGGGGTACGCCTCCAAGGGTCCCCGTGTTTCCTCAAACGGGAGAGACTTTCTTCACTGTACCTCAGGGAGAAAATTATCAAGGGGATGTGACTTATCTGGCCGAAAAACTCAGGAGCAGCAGCTGAGCCTGTGTGGCTGGGTGCCACGTGGGCTCTGTCCTTGAGAAGCAGGCCTCTGTGCGGTCTCCTTGGTCACCCCCCCACACACGCCGGGCTCTGTCCCTGCTGCAGAGGCCCGGGCCGTCCACACTGCCTGTGGCCACGATGGGAAATCTGCCGAGTGTCGTGGTCACTTATGAGAACCACTGAGGCCACAGAGCACAGCCAGTTCCTCCGAAGCAATTTTTACTGGTGGAAAGCTCAAGTTTGCTCCCCTCTCTGGGACTCCCGTTACCCTCCGTCCGTCCTGCGCTTGGGTGGATGAAGGAGCATTGCCCGTCCCCTGAAAACGGCGATACGTGCCACACACTAGGCTGCGTTCTGAGCACGTATATATGGACGTGAGAACCGCACGTTCCTTAAGCACCGAGAACCCACAGTGTGGCAGGCGAGAAAGATTCGCGGGCAAACGGAACACAGGGCATTGCGACAACCGTGACTGCGGGAGTCCTGGGGGAGAGATAAGAGCAGAGAGCCCGAGGGAGCCGGTGTCGGGAGAGGAGGCGCTCCAGAGGTGCCCTGAGGTCTGAGCCGGCCTCCGAGGTGGCTGGGAGTCTCCAGAAGCCTGAGTTAGGAGGGACGCACACAGGGCTAAGAGTGCACGCACGCACCAAGTCACGGAACGGAGAGGCGTTTTGCCGAGGTTCTGGAACACAATTTGAGGGAGTGCTGGCCCAGTGGGAGGCTGAAGGGACAGAGGGAGGGAAGATTGGAACGGAGCACGCGCTGCACGAAGAGCGTGGGGATCCTTCAGACGGGGAGCTGGGCCAGCGGGGGCGCCAGGGGCTGCAGGAGGGACCGCCTCCCTCGGGGAGCAGAAGGTCATTGCCCTGAGGGTAAAAGGACATGCTGTTCCGTCACCTGATTGTTCACAGAAGCCAGGATTTTGGAATTTTCTATAAAATCTACCAATTTTTTAAAAGTTTATTTAAAAAAATTTTTAATGTTTATTGAGAGAGAGAGCGTGTGTGTGCACAGTGGGGGAGGGGCAGAGAGAGAGAGAGACAGAAGGTTCTGTGCTGTCAGCTTGAACACAAGCTTGAACTTTCGAACCGTGAGGTCATGACCTGAGCTGAAATCAAGAGTCAGATGCTTAACTGACTGAGCCACCCAGGCGCGTCCCCCCCCAACCTGTTTCCTTTTTTCTTTCTTTCCTTCTTCCCTCCCTCCCTCTCTCTTCCTTCCTTTCTTTCTTTCTTTCTTTCTTTCTTTCTTTCTTTCTTTCTTCCACTATGGCTACTAGAAAATTCTACATTCTACATTCTACATTCCATTTCCACCGGCCAGAGTTGACTCGACCATGACTCTCAATGACAAGATGCCTTCTCATCCCGCCCACGGCCAGCCTGCAGGGAACAGCTGGACCTGGGCCGTTGCCCGTCAAGTCCCCACAAGATGTGATGCCCTCACCTCAGGGTAGAAGGAAAGAAACCCTAAGAGGGAAAGCCTGAGTTCAGGGAAGAGTAGAAACGGTAGCATGTCCGAGGAGCATGCTGGGTCTGGGGTCGTGCGTCGGGAGCAAATCACAAGAGGAGGTCATTCTCCCGACTTTCAGAGCACTGTCGCGAATTCAAATCGAACTGTGGGCCAATTCCACTGAATCCTCATGGTCTGGGCCACCTTCCCCACCACAGGTTACCGGCTGGTCCTGCTGAAGAAGCAGTGGGAGAAAGACCTTGGGAAGGGAGACGAGGTCACGGAGAGGAAGTGGCCGAGGCATGAGACTCGCTCATCCACCTGCTGGGTCCTTGGGAGTTTGCTCTGTGGGGAAGAGGGTGTTGAGCTTTGGGCAATGACATCCCACTCTTGATGGCCCCCGTCGTGTCAAATGCAGTTCTCAAGTACTAACCATCCCTCAGTGCCAAAATGAGCACAAAATTTATCATCCAAACCAGGACACTTTGGGGAATGGAAGTGTCCACTAGAAATTACTTACGGAAATTAACTGACCTTCAGCGGACATCAACCACCCTGTCCCGGGCAAAGCTTTATGACTTCAGCAAAACGTCGTCTCTATGCTCCTATCTTCAGACTGTCCCTCTTTCCTCCTCAACCAGGGACCACCTGCAGTGTTTTCCTCCCTGCTTTTCTGACCCCGACGGGACTCCCCTCCTGTGTTTCTGGGGCAACCTCATGAGGAGGTTCTCACAGGGACAGAGTCCGGTAGAAGGGCCACTGAGGTCAGGGTGCCCTCTCTCCTCCTGGGAGGCTCCTTCCAGGCTGTCACTGCACATCGTGTATACTGAGCACCCACCGACACAGCAGGAACGCTGGTGTCACTCGAGAGCAGGATGGCTTCAGGCCATTGCCTGAAAAGAGGCCGAGAGAGGAGGCTGGACAGGACATGGCTGGAGGGACATCAGCTCTGACGATCTCAGAGAGGTCATGACCTCAGGCGTGGACTAAACACTAGCACCCCGGGACACACAGGCGTGGGCTAAACACTGACACCCCGGGACACACAGGCGTGGACGAAACACTAGCACCCCGGGACACACAGCCACCTGCACCTGTTGTTGTGGCATCTCTGTCTTTTCAGATCCTTCCCAGGTTTGATGCTTCAAGTGCGGTGAGAATTGACTCATTACTAACACATGAGCTTACCTAACGAACCTCACCCGAGATGCGCAAATTATCGCTGCATTAATTTTAAGCACGTAAACCGGTTAGGGTTATTTTGGTTAGCCGTGCAAGAACCAGTGAGGTAAGTCGATCAAAATTTAAGCGTATATTTTTGTAGATGGACATATACATCCATAAAATGTATACGATAAGCATACAGCGCTTTGTCACGGAGCGCAACGCTAGGAATGAGACGGGAAAAGACAAGGAAGGACCAGAAACGGAAAGTGCTGTCCGGATTCTGTCTCTCCTCTGTGTTCCCCTCTGTTTCCTACATTTCAGTGCATCTCTGTGGAAGGGCTTCTGGTGCTCTGATCCTCCCACTGCTCCTGGGACAACTTACTACAAACCCAGCCACCTGAAGAAACCAATGTTCCTTCAGTGACAGCTCCCATCTCCCAGGAAGGGGTGATCCTTCCAGCTCCAGACCGATGCCCACTCATGGTACCAATGGACTGTGGCCAGGAGGACAGGGTGGTGTTGTTTGAAAATGCTCCTTAGTATTTACCCAAAGGAGCTGAAACCGTGTCCACAGTAAAGTCTGTGCGTGGATGTTTATATAAGCAGCTCTGTTCATGGGTTTTCAGACTTGGAAGCAACCAAGATATCCTTCCGTAGGTTAAACTGTGTGCATCCAGCCTGCGGAATATTGCTCAGCGCTAAGAAGAAATGAGCGACCAAGCTGTGAAAACACATGGAGGACATTTACGCGCGTATCACTTCGTGAAAGAAGCCAGTCTGAGAAGGCTCCGTGGGGTGTGATTCCAATTCTATGACTTCCTGGAAAACGCAGAACAATGGAGGCAGTGAAAGGATCAGTGGTCGCCAGAGGCTGAGGGGTGACTAGGCAAGCACAGAGGACTCCAGAGGGTTTGTAGGGGGATAAACTTCCTCTGCGTGACGTCATAACGGTGGATACGTGTGTATAAATTTGCCCGAACCCTAGAACAGCACCAAGAGTGAGCCCCGGTGTAACCTATGGAATTGGGGGATAATGATGTGTCACGATGTGTCACAGCAGTTTGGTGGTAACTAACACACTCGCTGAAGAGGGATGTTTGTAACGGGGGAGGCCGTGCATGTGTGGGGGCAGCGGGTGTATGGGAACCCTCCGTATCTTCCTCTCAATCCCGCTGGGAACCTAAAACTGTTCTTGAAAAAATAATAAAGTCCTAGGGGCGCCTGGGTGGCTCAGTTGGTTAAACATCCGACTTCAGCTCAGGTCACGATCTCACGGCTCTCGGGTTCCAGCCTCGCGTCGGGCTCTGTGCTGATAGCTCGGAGCCTGGAGCCTGCTTCGGATGCTGTGCCTCCCTCTCTCTCGGCCCGATTAATGATGAATATTAATTAATAGTTGCTAATAATAATATTAATAATATTAATATTAAAATATTAATAATGATAACAAGTATTTTATGAATAATTAAAAAGTCCCAAAACACACATACAACGACGGCTGCAATGGACAGGCTGGGTATAGTTTACAAACAAAAAGGCTCAGGAGACTGTCAAAAATAAAAGATTACTAATTTATACTAACTATGAAATTACCAGTGGGCCAGGTCGCGCGTCTCCTGATTACCGCCAAGTTCTAGAGGCTTCCGAGGAAGCCGAAGTCACGTCAGAGAGTGTGTTGGTGAGCCCGGAAGCAATGCAGTTGATTTTGTAAAAACTGTTTATGTCCGTGGGAGCCGGAATCAGCTGAGGGCCGTAAATGAGACACCCAAAGGTGTTCCCGGCTTAACACAAGCCATATTTGTTTCTTATCAGCAGAGACCCGATGAGGTGCATATGCCCCCGGGCCACTTGGGTGTCCGGGCCCCTCCACGCTCTGGCTCTGCCCTCCCCACGTCGTCAGGGTCTCCAACCGCCAACCGGCAGACAGAGAGAGACGGCCCCGGGGGAAGCGAGCTGTGTCAACTGCCCAGGTGGGAAGGCGTCCCGTCCGTTCTGAGAACCGGCCACGTGCTGCATTGCGACGGAAGGGACAGCTGGGAGCCCCGGTTGCTTGGAGAAGCCGGGACCAAGAGGTGGCAGGTCCCAGCGGGGACTGACTGCAGCCGATTTGTAGCTGCTGCCTGAGGGTGATTTCAGGGCGTGGCCCCCTGCTACTGGGGACTCTGCCCCGGCTGGCTGCGCAGGCTGGGTGTAGGTGTGGGTGCCGTGATCGGGACCCTCTGTCGAGGGTGGGACAGGCAGGGCCACAAGAGTGGTCCTTGGGGAATGAGGCGTATGGCAGCTTGCAAGCCCTAAGTCACCTTCCCAGGGGACGATAGTCCACTGAAGGCACAGTGGCGGGAGAGTGGCCCGCCTGCCCGAGTGCCCAGAGGGTTGCCCACAGTGTCTCCTACTAAGACAGATCTGGGAGCCCTGTTTGCTGGCGAGGCCCCGGACCCTGTCAGGCTGCAAGGGGGTGCTGGTTGTCACAGACTTGTAACTGCTGCCTCAGGGTGATTTTCAGGGCCCGGGACCCCTCTATGTGGGAGACTGTGCAGGTGGTACGGTCAGTCCCCAGCCCCACAGGCCCGGAGGGCCCCATCTGCCCCAGGCCAGATGAGGGGGTGCACACGGGCATGTGTGGGCCAGGAAGTGCCCTGGCAAGGGCCTGACAAGGGTGAGGAGGGGTCGGGTCTCAAGAGGGTCTCTTGGAGGAAAAGGTGTGAGCCAGCTCACAACCCCTGACCTGCGCAGGCACTATTCCCCCCGAAGGCAGAGCTCGAGGGGAGCAGACCGCTTTGCCAGGGCTGGGCTGGGGGCGCTGGCCGCTGTGTCCTCTGATAAGAGGCACCTGGGAGAGACTAGCCGCGTGTCCCGGAGGACACAGCAGAGTCTGAGCGCGGGCAGTCACTGTCACACGTGAATCTCCTCGGGCCCTGGCTCGCTATGTCATCCGTGCCCGCTGTGGACATCGAGGTGGCCTCCTCCCCGACGTTTCCAACAGGCCAGCGTCACCTCCGTATTCTCTCCTTCGGTGACACCACTTAGGCTCCTGCCAGCTCTTGCTTCTGGGTGGGATCCACCCCGTCTCTTCCAAGTGCTGTTACTTTGATCTGATGGGTTCTCAGGGGACTTGGCCGGCATGGAAACAAACGAAATTCTAATGCAGAAATTAAGGGAGATTCAGAGTTCCTGTTGTGAAATTCCAACCCTTTCTGCTCTACGTTGGATACAACAGCTTTTCGGTGCAGGCAGCTCTAGGTTTCCAGCTCCTATGGGGTGACGGGAACAGGGTACTGGTCTGTGGGGGAAATCAGGAAGACCTCATCTGATAAAGGGAGCTGAGCAAATGCAGGCAAGTCTCTTTGAGTCACAGGGTTGGTCCCCAAATGTGTGATAAGGCCTTTTCTTCTCTGCTCTGGAACCAGGTTGTTCCCTGTCCCCACCCTAGGGAAGAGGCAGGAGGGTAGGGCTCTAGAAGGCACGGGGTCCTAAGTGCTGGCGGGGTCTCTGCTGCCCCAAAGGCCGTCGCTGACGCACCTGCTTCCCCGGGGCGGAAAAAAAAGCACCTCGCACAGGAGCCAACGGTTGAGACGTTTAGACCGTGAGATCGACTTTATTAGGCGGCGTAAATGCAGGCACATTACAGGTGCTCAGAGTCTAAGGCTCGAGTTTTAGAATCAAGTCTCGATTCTCTCCTTACCAGCCTCGCGCGTCGCCTCAGACTTGCAGGTGCCAGCGTGTGAGAGGCTAAAATGAGAGGCACCATCTGACTGGCGTGAGGCACGGCCCCGGGCCTCTCCCTCCTTCTGGTCACAGCCGCACAGCCAGCGCGTCTCCTGGGACCCGTTAGGACACGTGTGTGCGCGCAGCGGCTCGATCGGCCGCAACCTCGCTGGCTGGTCACCAGAGCCGTTTTCTTCTGGGCGTTCAGGGGGTGCAACATGGTTTCCAGGTGCCACGAAAGGGTCTAGAATTCCAGGACGCTGCTCTGCTGCTGAAAGGACGTGTTGCCACCAAGCAGCAGGAGGGCGGCGAGGTGCAATGCATCGTCATGGTCGTCCGAAGTGTGAGAAAAAGAGTTTAAAAGGTTCTAAGCTTTCCCCCCAAGTTCCACGTAACTGTCCTGCTCCCTTCACGTTCTTTGCAGGCACAGAGATGGGGCGGGGCAACAGCCCGTGCTGCAAAGAGCGCCGGGCTGGGCGAGGGGAGGCAGGACAGGCCCCAGCCGGGGCAGGGGGGCCGCTGTGCGGGCAAGGGGACGAGGGCCCATCTCCCCCGGCGGAGGGCCTGCAACACCCGGTAACTCCGGGCGACCACGGGAGCGCTTGGCTCTGGAGCAAGGCGTAGGCAGAGTTCAGACTCTTCCTGGGGGCAGAGCGGGGCTGTGGGTACAGCATGCGGCTGGGGGGCTCAGGCCGGGACGATCAAGGCCCAGGAGAAGTAAGGGCGCTTGGGGCCTGTGGGTCAAGCATCAAGTAGGCCAGGCTGCTGTTCTGCAGAAAGAAGAAGCATGTACAGTGAGAAGGGGGCACGTCCAGAAGGAAGGCTTCATGCAAGCTCTAAGAGGCTCAGAGAGAAGACTGGGTCCCCGGAGAGGAAAGAGAGGTCACCGCCTTGCTCGGCCCCATCGGCCCTTACCCGGCCCCACGGCGGTGTTTCACCCGAGCAGGCCTGCATATCTACCCTGCTCACAAAGCGGAGCTTTGGACCCCAGGGGCCGCGCCTGCATTTTTCTGGCTTCCTCCTTCCCTCCCCCAAAGACGCCTGCAGCTCGGGGCTGGTCTGCCAGCTGTCTGAGAAGACTCTGTCTCCCGGGCATTGCCAGAGAGCCCCCTACCCCAGCCCCGTTCCCAAGGGTTCACCTCAAGTAAGGGAGTCACGGGGGTAGAAGGAGGTGGGACAGGCTCCCATAGTTTAAAGTCAGGGTGTGAGGGTTGGGGTCGTCTGGGACAATGACCCCTGAGTTCAGAGTCAGGACCCAGCACTTTCATTCTGCTCTATCATTTCCAAGCAATTTTTATGATTCTGGAAAGTTGCTTATCCTCTCTGACCCTCACTCTCTTCGTGTTTGATCTAAGGGTGTTGATCCAACCGTTTTTAAAACCTCTCTTGCTCTCATATCAATAGGTAGACGGTTTGGGATTTATCAATAATCAGTATCGTTATTGTTTCTATTTACTGTTGGAAGACCTCATTCGTGTCCCTGGAAGAAAGCGTCAAGTGGGGGAGCGGTGTGGCAGCCGGGGTCTCACCCCCAGAGGGAGCCCCCCTGTCCTTCCCTCCCGCCACGCTGGCCCATCCACCCAGGACTGACCTTCACAGACCACAGCCACGTCCTCTCTGTGGTTACAGTTGTGGTAGCCCCAGGACCTGTGTGGGCACTGCTCCAGGGACAGCTCCTTCCCCGAGCAGTTGACGTCGTCCAGCCAGATGCGGCCGACCCCGGGGCCGAACCTTCTCCGGACTTTGACAGGTGGAGACAGGGGCTCCCCGCAGCCCAGCTGCCTGCACACCACCCGGTCTGCTTTCTGTCCCCAGCCGTCGTCGCAGACAGAGCCCCACTCACCCTTATGCAGCACCTCCAGCCTCCCCTCACAGTGGCTGCGTCCTCCTACCAGCTTCAAGCCAAAGGGATCTGCAGGTGCAGGAGGAACAGGGGGGAGGGCGGGAGGCAGGGAGGATGATGGGTAAGCTCCTCTGAGCCGGCACTCAGATCCCATCAGCACCTGAGACTCTCCACCCGGCTCCCAAGCATACATCCCCTTCTCTGGACCTGACCTCGCGGCCCCGGTCCCTTTCCTTCACCAGGATTTCCCACCTCCCCATCTAGTTTATTAAAATGTGACGTTAGTAGGGGCGCCTGGGTGGCTCAGTCAGTTAAGCCTCCGACTTTGACCCAAATCATGGTCTCAAGGTTCGTGGGTTTGAGCCCCGCGTCAGGCTCACTGTGGTCAGCGCAGAGCCTGCTTCGGATCCTCTGTCCCCCACTTTCACTCTGTCTCTCTCTCAAAAATACACATTTTTTCAAAAACGTGAAAAAAATCGAACGTTACTAAATGACTTTCCACTAGTTTTTAAAAAATTGGAGAGCTCAACAATACCTGGAATGGTGTGCCTGTTCCTACTAAATAGA
The DNA here is from genome assembly GCF_023721935.1 of Panthera uncia. Lineage (NCBI taxonomy): Eukaryota > Metazoa > Chordata > Mammalia > Carnivora > Felidae > Panthera > Panthera uncia. The sequence goes on along the minus strand of NC_064813.1, from coordinate 64,756,477 downwards.
ATTCAATATAATAATAGTTCATATGAATATAGTGTTTAAGATGGCTTAAAGCACCTCCGTATACAAGGGCACATATTATTGTCTCCATTCTAACTTTTTTAATGTTTTATTTATTTTTGAGAGAGAGACAGAGACAGAGACAGAGCATGAACAGGGGAGGAGCAGAGAGAGCGGGAGACGCAGAATTTGACCGCTCCAGGCCCCAAGCCGTCAGCACAGACCTGAACATGGGGCTCCAGTTCAAGAACCGTGAGATCGTAACCCGAGCCGAAGCTGGACGCTTAACCGGCTGAGCCACCCAGACTCTCCAATTGTCTCCATTTTAAAAACAAGAGAATTGATGGGCGGCACAGCTAAGTTACTTTGTTACCGTCATCTGATGGATGACGGGTTCTCCGAGAGCCTCGGTGAAAGTGAATCCGATTGACCTAAATTCACGACTGAACCTGCCTCTGGACTCATAGGCATTACCTTCACATTCGACCCACACGTCCTCATTGTGGGTACAGTTGTGTTCCCAAACTTCAGAAAGGCAATATTGAAGGCTCACTTCTTGTCCTGAGCATGACGCCTTTCTCTGCCAGATGGCCCCTTGGCCCTGGGTCGCTTTGTTGCAGCCTCTCCGGGTCAGGGTGGCCCGTCCACACCCCAGCTGCCGGCACACCACCTTGGCGACTGCAAAGCTCCAGCCTGCTTGGCACACAGAGCTCCACTCCCCTCGGAACTTCACCTCCACTCGGCCCTGGCAGCGCCCGGGGCCATCGGCCAGCCTCACTCTCTCTGTGGGGAAGCAAAGAGCAGGTGTCTGCTTACCCAACAACACGATCCTCCCAGAATAGAGCCCCACGGACACGTCCCTGTGCTCTTGGCGCTTAGCACGACTCATCTAGAGTGCTCAGCGTTGCCTCGTGGGTGCTTGTGGAAAGGATGGACAAGTGAGTCGATGGGGTGCATGTCATTTTTCAGTTCCAAGTGAGTTAATTATTTCTGTAACATTTTTAGTTTTTCAAGTTATTTTCACGTTCGTATTCTCATTTGTTCCTCCTAAGAGGCAAGTGGAGGCGTTGCATAGATTTTTACAAAATAAATGCAATAGTCACCTACACATTGTGTCCCAGACCAAAAGCTTTTGGGTTTGTTTTCAGTGTTTATCACCCAAGTATCGTGGGTTAGCGCTCCTGACCCTCCACCTCTCCAAGAAATAGGAACGAGATTCCAGCGTCAGGCAGCCTGAGTGGTTGTGTCCCTGGTTACGGTCTGCAGGGTGACAAAGACAGGACACAGAGCAACCTAACCCTAACCGCCACCAAACCACAGTCTAATGGGGGGGAAGTGCACACAGAGAGGGGACTGTTAGTGCACAGGAAGCAAGTGTGTGGAGAGGGCGAAGAAATACGGCAACTATACATACATACACCAGGCTTGTGTGGGTTTCCTAGGAACGGCTCTCGTCCACGCTCCAGATGGTGGACTCCTTGAGAGCTGGAAGAGCATGCGTCATACTTTGCTTTTTTTCTGATGTTTATTTATTTCTGAGACAGAGAGAGACAGAGCATGAGCGGGGGAGGGGCAGAGAGCGAGCGCGAGACACAGAATCCGAAGCAGGCTCCAGGCTCTGAGCCATCAGCACAGAGCCCGATGCAGGGCTAGATCCCACAAACCACGAGATCATGACCGGAGCTGAAGTTGGACGCTTAATCAATTGAGCCACCCAGGTGCCCCTGTACTTTTTTTTTTTTTTTTTTTTTTTTTAGCACCAAAACCCGGGAAGCATACGTCGTACTTCACCAGCTCTTTTCTTCCCCATACCTCCTGCCAAGATCCAGACACAGGTTATACTCTTGATCCAACATTTAGTGGTGGATGGATCTGTGCGTGCTCGTGTGTGTGTGTGTGTATGTGTGTGTGCGCACACGCACGTGCACAAAGGGGAGAAGCAGCCCTTCACGGAGGCTGAAACTACGGTGAATGCTGTACCTCAACCAAAGAGCCTGGGCAATACTAAGTGAGGGTAGTGTTCACCTGCAGGGCCCACCATCAGGAAGAGGTGAGACACGAAGGGTGAGGAGCCAGTTAGCCACGTGTCGAGTCCACAGTGGGCTCAGACAGGTGAACTGGCCTGAGGGGCTGTGGTACTCACGCTCGCACACGGCTCCCGCATCCTCAGCATGGGAGCATCTGATAGCATCTTCCTTCTTACACTGAGACAGGCTTTCTTCGATCCCATTGCATCTGAACAAGTGGGTGAAGACTTTTTGGTCCTTTGGTGTCACTGGTCCATATACAGTGCCACTCATGGTCTTCTTGGCCTCTCCACAGTCCAGCTCCCGGCACAGCACGGCCACAGCGTCCATGTTCCAGTAGTCATCACACACGGTGACCCACTCGTCATCCTGCTGCACCTCCACACGACCTTCACAGCGGTGGTCACCTCCCACTAGCCGCACTCTGGACAAAGACCCTGCAAAGGAACGGGAGCCTGGCTGGGCATCCGGAGGAGCCCGGAGAGGATGCAGGCATCTCAGGAAACTTCCATCACTGACAGAGGGTGTTTGGAAAGCTGGAGGATGGGAAAGGAGGGCTCAAAAGGGAAGGGGGGGGGGAGAGGAGCTTCAGGACCTCATCCCTAAGCTCTGATTCTGCTCCCTTTTAATTTACCCTGCCAAGAAACTCCACGGCAAGACACCCACAAACACATGCTCACGTGGCCAGACGGTGGAAGCCCCAGGTCAGAACACAAACGTAGAGGTGTTCCCTGTTGCATTCTTTCTTCTTGACCCTGTCCTTCCCCATGGCCACCAGATGAGGCAGGATGTTTAGATATAATTTGGGCTGAACAACCTGACTCTCTCTCTCTCCCAACATCAACGATCTCCCCTACCTTGCTGCTCCCTATGACATCTTCCCATGTCCGAGAACACAGCTCAGAAGAATGCAGAGAGAAGTAGGCAAAGGGCCAAGCCTTTGCACATCTGAACCTCGGTCATTAGTCCAGAGGGTTCCAGCAGCCGGGGTAGGAGGCAGCCTCCCCAGAGCCTCCAGATAATTTCTGAGGAATCCAGAACCTGTTTTTGCTTCCCGGCTACAACTCTGAGGGTGGAAAAGAATAACTGAAATCCTCTCCCTCTTCCAGCAAGACATAGACATAGAGTGATGGCTGTGGGGAGGACAGAAACGCGTTCATCAGGCAACACACTTTTATTGAGCACATACTATGTTCATGAACTCAAAGAACAGTGACCAACAAGACTGTCCACACTGTGTCCTCAAGGACATTATATTTAAGACATCTGAGGCAACCCCAGCGGGTCTCCTGCAGCCTCCGAGTGACAACGTGGCACAGAAAAGCTGAGTCAGTCTTGCTTCCACGGGATGGGGCGGTTGGTCTTAGAGAGGTCTGGGGCACCTGGCGGGACCGCACGTGCCTGCTGGTCTGTGACCAACCAGGATGCGAGCATTGTCGCCTATGACCACGTGGGACACGTGGGTGACTCAGGCACCTGCAGGAATGGAATATGACCTCGAAGGAGCAGATCTCCCACTGCCTCTGCGACACACAAATCCTCTAGAACCTGCATTCAACCCCAGAAGATGTGGCTGAGTGGGAAAGCTCTGAGCTGGCTGACTTCAAAGTTGACCTTTGGAAGTTGACCTTTGGTTTGCTCATTTGCTTTTGTGTCTCTCCTTTTCCTCCATGTGTCTTTTGAGGGAAGCAATGTGAGGCATGGAGGCTAGAGACAGAGATTTAAATGTAACTACAAAACAACTAAGCAAGGTTTTCATTTTTGCACACCTAAGTTTGCAGCCTACAAATAAAGATAACCCTAGAGGAGTCACCCAGAAACAGCATTTCATTGCAAGATTAGCGTTTAGACAGGCATTATTGTGTCCTCTGGGATGCTAGCTGCACACATTATCTGACTCTGAATTGTAAAATTCTGGCTCTAAGTGAGTTTTCCTTTCCACAGAAAGGAGGCGTAGAACACCTCCTAGGAAAGAAGAAATATGTAAGAAAGAAACAGCGTTAGTGTCCAAGAAACCCAACTGTGAAGAGATCTGAAAGCCAGGGAGAAGGGCTGGGGGACCATCGAGGCAGCTGCATCCCCGGCAGTGTCCTCGACCTACTGTGTTGGCTGATGGCTCCAGAGCAGAACCCTGGGGTGGAGGGGGAATGTCCTGGGCCATGGAAAGCTAGAGTGCAGTGGTCCCTGTGCCAGCAGCAAGAACAGCCCTGGAAGCCACAGGAAAAGGCCCGTGTAATCTGAGCGTCAGGCTGAGAACCCCAGGCAGCACTCCAGAAGGAATCGAACTGCACCCTGCAGATGTGGGACCCCTCTCTAGTAAAGAGGCTAGAGGCTAGTGGCTGCCCCTCTCTCGCGAAGCCTCTACCGTCAAGACAAAGAAGACGGATGGGGTAATATCTAAGGAGCTGATAGTCCACGACCAACCCCCTAGAGTCTAGAACATCAGTCTTCCCCTTGAGAGACCCATTCCCCTCGTATGTTGCCTCACTCGAGGGGCCGGTGGAGGCTGAAATCCAGTCCGCCTGCTGCCGGTCGAGCCACAGGCCGCATACAAGTTGACACATTTCTAGTTCAAAGGAGCCATGCAGGCTGACACAGGGTCCTGCCAGTGGTAGAGCCCAGCAGGGCAAGAGGAAGCTCCTCACCCAGATATGCCCGCGAGGAGGTGAGGTGCCTTCCGAGCCCCAAACAAGGCCATCTGCTGCTTGGAGGTGCCCAAGAGTCTTGGGCCACAGAGGCCAAGTGGGAGGGAATCCCCTTTCGGGAAATGCCACCCGAATCCCTCCCAGGTTCTGGAGGTGGGAAGCCATCCACATAAGACTGAGTGGGCGGACTGAGAAACTGGGAAGGAAATCTACCAGGGCTGTATCGAATAGAGCCTCTCTCCATGCCCCAGGAAGCTTCAAATTTTCCATCTCTGGAGCTTGGCGACCTCCCTCCCCCCCCCCCCGCCTCTCAAGGACCTCAAAAAGTCTTACCTAAAATGCCAGGTCCAGTGCAAATGGCTGGGGAGAGAAGAAGGAAGTTGAGTGAGATCATAAAGTCCATTTCCAAGGCTTTGTTCAAACAACACCACTGTCTCTAAATTTTTTGCTAGACTTTGTGGGGCAGCTAAAGTGTGGGTACAGAGCCTCCAGACTCAGTCCTGTGGGGACCTTCCCCTGCAAGGACACACGGACAGTGGCTGGGAACCACAAAGACCGGTCTGCCACAGCCCATCATGTTCCCCGAACACGCAACGTTGGATCTGCCCCAGGGGTGTTGTGCAGCCTCTGGGCTCCACAGGAAGAGGTGTCAGAGGTCCCTGGAATGGGCTCTGGTGCAGAAGGCAGCGACACCACCACGGCAGCTCAGAGCGGGGGAAATGGGAGGGATCGTCTACGTTCACTGGCGCTGCATTGGGACCACAGCCAGCGTACTGTTTCTGTAAAGGGCCAGTTCGCAAATAATCTGGGCTTTGTAGACACACGGTCTCTGTCACCACTACTCAACTTTGTCACTGTAGCGTGAGAGTTGCCATGTGTCCGAACGAGCACAAAGAGCATGGCCATGTTGCAACCAACCTTTGTTCATAGACTCTGAGATTCAGACTTCGGTGCACAAAATATCATTCTTCTTGGATTTTTTTTCCCACCGTTGAAAAATGTAAACACCATCCTTAGCTTGGAGGCTGTTTGCTGGCCTCCGGGGGCTCAACAGGTCAGAAAGCAGCTCTGTATTTGCTTCCCAATCCCCAGCCTTAAGCACCGGCACGTCTTAGGACATCATGGTTTCTTCCCGCAAGACCTCTGGGTGGCCGGGATCCTCCACGCATTGGGCTCCCTTCTAATGCTGCCAAGAGTCCTGAATCCTGTGTCCACCTGTGGTCCCCGAGTGGTCCCCGAGGCCCTAGGCATTCTGCAGTGCAGAACAGTTTTTCCCTCCCCACATCTTGTGGAATGTTTGTGAAGGAGCTAATATCTTTGGTCTAGAGCCTTTCAGGCAGATCCAAGAATTTCAGTGGCTTGTTCTGGACTATTTGTCAAGTAGTTTCTTAACAACCCTAAGCCCTTGGCCTTCAGGATTTGGCCGCTTGTCTGCAGCTGTCTAAAACTCCAGATCGTATCACACATAACCCCCCACATCTCCAGTAAAGAGCACGAAGCATGTGCACACAGACAGGAAACTGAGCGTGTCAACCCTGACATGCAGGTGTGAAAGTGACAGAGCCCAAGAGTGACTTGAAAACTCTGGGGCAGAGTAGACGACTGCGGGGGACCGGACCGGAGAGGCTTCACCAAGGAGGTGGGGCCAAAGGAAAGTCGGGAAGACAGGGTAGGATGCATGTGACGGGCCGGCCCGCTCTTGGGTGATACAGGGGACACACTGGAGTTTAGGAGAGTGGCCAGCATCCTGCACAGAGCACGTCGATGCCCGGTTGAGAGCCCAGTGCAGGCTCCAGTGATGCACCAGAACATCAAGACAAGACAAAGTGGGTAAGATTGGGATGCCTGGTGGCTCAGGCAGTTGGGCGTCCAACTCATGATTTCAGCTTAGGTCATGATCTCGCGGCTCATGAGTCTGAGCCCTGCATCTGAATAGAGGCTGCTTGGGATCCCCTCTCCCTCTCCCTCTCTCTCTCCATTTCTCCCTCTCTCTCTCCAAATGAATAAATAAAACTTAAAAATGGCTGTGATTAGTTAGGGAAGGGACCTAGTAGGCATTGTTGGATGCCCCAAGCTTCTTAATTCGTGAAAAGTCTCCCACAGGCCTCTAGAGAACATAATATTCTCCTCATTCCATAGATGAAAACAAGATTCCAGAGAGAGAGAGTAATTGAACAATTCAGACAGCCAAGAAATCAAAGGACGAGAATGAAACTCGGGTCCCTTTGACTCCAAAATCCCATTTACTGTAAATGAATCTGGATGATAAGAAACTGGGAAACCCCGCATGAACACTTTTTGGAGGAAACTGGACAGCGTGGCCTGTGGAAGGTGTTTGCCTGTGGTTCTACTTCCTTTTCTTCCCCCACCTGCTGCTACGCATGGTTCACTTGTCTTTTTCAAAAAAAAAGAGTGCCTTTGGGGAAATTTATGCAACAGGGGAAATGATAGACTATTATAAATTTGTCAGGGCAAATAGAAAGTAATAGGAAAAAAACTAAAACCTCTGGGGATCACAGTGGATTCTAAATTGGGTGTGGACTGAGTGGCTTTGGGTTTAGAACACTGTTGGACACAGAAGGGGCAGGAGAGCAGAAGTCACTCCTTGAGAGGGAGTGGGACCAGCTGGGCAGGGGGCTCTGGGGGGGGGGGGTCTGAAGCCTCAGCCAGCAGGGCCCGAGATACTCACCGAGGATTAGGGAGAAGAGTAGCGCCATGAGCCAGGAGACGGGAGAGGCTGAGCTGGAATCCGAGGGCGCAAGGAGGCCCCAGGGCAGCAACGGAGAGTTCTGGGCACAAGTGCACCTCAGGACAGAGGTCCTGTCTGCAGCAAGAGCATTATCAGGTGACCAGAAGCCAATGGGCTCAGGGGGCAGAGCTGGTGGAGCCGGGCTTGCTGAGCTCAGCGTATCCCCAGAGGAAGGGAGGTGGCCGGAACTGGCAGAAAGATAGCGAAAACAGAAGGAAACTACAAAACCCCCAAGCTGCCCTGACTTGGTTCTGCTCTAATCTCAGCTCCAACCACCTCTGCTTCAGACCCTTCACTGCGTAACCACGGCAATCAGCTCCCGCGAGGGCAGGCGGGGACCAAGAGTAGGGCCATTTCACCTGCTAAGATCAGGCAACCCTTGACCTCCGTGTGGGGTTCGTGGGGGTGACAGACCAACTTTGATTCCTTCGCCCCAGATGGAAGCACCAGGAGAATAGAGAAGGAGAGTAGAGTGAACCCAGACTTGCCCTTGGAGGCGCCATGATTCAGAGTCAAGGCATCTATCTCTGCAGCCGAGGCTCCTTTTCCTTCAAGCCAGCCATTCCGGTACAGAGCAGAGGGCTTAGTACACGGATCTGCTCTTCTCTACCTGTCCTGGTTTATGCCCATCTTCAGAAGCCGAGCAAAAAAGAGGTCATGAAATCAAGTCACTCCTAGGACCAGGATGTGATAGACAGCACTTGAGTAGCAAGATCCCTGGTCTCCCCAGCCTCCCGCCTTGCTATCGAGCACAGCCGCACATCCAGAGCTGTTCAACGCTGGACTACGGAGCGCTCAGCTGCGTAGGCCGGCGTCACTCCTGCCGCTGCTTCTCTGAAATGTCCACGTCACTCTGCACAAAGCTTGGCTCCTTTGGGCTTTGCTCTTTCATCCTGTCTTTCTTCGCTTGGTTATCACTGCATCCGGTAAAGAGCTCTGAGTAGCGAGAGAGCCGGATGAGTGTGACGGGCGCAGGAAAGGCACTGATGCGGGACACAGTCGTGCAGCTGCGACAGGGTCTGTGAACACCTGAGGGAGCAAAGTATACGGCACTTTGGGAGCACAGTGGAAGACATGGTCACTTGCACTTGGGGCTAATCAGGGACTTCACAGGGGTGATGACTCTTGGGCAGGAGGCGAGGGGCAAGGGGGCCGGAGAACCGGAGCGGGAAAGGCTTTGCTCTGCATGTGTGGACAGAACAGAATCACCTACCTGAGCGACACAGGCTGGTCTGGAAGGGCTGGGTCTCAGCCCGCGTGGCCGTCGGGTGCCAGGGATACTGGTGTTGAAAGGTACACGTGGTGGAGGGTCTATCACAAATGGGTCCGTAAATGCTAATTACTCACACCCTCACTCTCCAAATCTTGAAATGATGCAGTAGCAGACCCAGAAGGCAGAAAAGCCTCAAAGCATCAGCTTTCCTGTTGATGACCCTCCGTCAGGTTGTGACCGGGATCCCAGACCCTGTGCATCTACCTTCACCTTTGGGAGGCAGACCTGCCCTACAGAGTTTACGCTTGGAGAAGAAAAGACCTGCTGTGGCCCAGGAGCCCACCAACCAGCAAGGAGCTCAGGCTTCTGGGCTCAGAGATATTTCTCCCCCATCATGTGGGACATCGGGTGAAAGAGAAGGGAGGAAAAATAAAGACGAAAGCTTTCCTGCCAACATATTTTACTAGCAGAGTCAGGAACGTGAAGAAAGGAAAGGAAGGTTATCGCCCCAAGGATGCAAAGAGCCGCCCTGTGATGTGATGCATGTGGCACTCGTGTTTTGACTGCCGCGTCAGGCGCCACAGGAAGTGTGGCCCCAGGGAGGCTCCGGTCCAGGGGGAGCCGACGAGGGCTGTTGAGCAAGGGGAGGGCTACGAGAGGTAACTAATTATAGGGTCTATAAGGCTTTGCTCTTTGAATGTTGGTGGTGTAAGGTAATTCTCAGATTTCTGGAAGGGAAAAATGTGACAGAGGGTGAAAATATCGATAAGTGTCAGCACCTGTCGGTGGAGAGTGAAGGACAGCACGTCAGTCACAGTCACGGTGCCTTGGGTGTATCATGGGGGATACGTCACTTCTGGGGAACCAGGGAGGCTGGACTGGACAGGGGCCTCTGAGAAGTGGTCAGAGCTGAAACCATCACAAAGAGGAAGGAGACCCACATTAGGGCGAGCACTGTTTTCAGCATGTGGCTGGACACCCACATCTGTGAGAGGCAGCCTGTGCCCGGCCTCGAGGCCCTCTCTGCAGTCAGAGGGCGGGGGTGAGGGTGTGGGCCTAACAGATCCGGACTTGGAGGCTAATCGGGAAGGCATGCTGGGAGGTGACCATGCCGGGGTTTGGGCCGACAGAGCGACCCAAATGTCTTGCAAGATGCAGAGGAGGCCGGGAAATAGGCTGAGAAAAAGTGAGAACAGAAAGGAGCCGTGGCAAAAGGGATGTCTCTGAGGAAGGCCAGGGAAGGCCCGTGTTGGGAAGTTCACGGGATGGGAAGGCACTGGAGACTTGGAATGCGGCGTTTAGGGTCTTAGAGGAGAAGCAGACCTGGGCAACGATGAAACCCGAGCCACAGGATCGGGTGGCAGCGAAGGTGGGAGTTTCGGAGATTGAGGAAAGGTTAGCAGTAAGAGGCTCATCCGGATGGGGACGATGGGCTGGGGCGCAGGGGGTGGGGAGGCCCAAAGCTGTGTGGACATAGATCGTCGTCTGGAGGTCATCCATCCACGACACGCCTCAGAACACAGAAGATGCTCTCTGGGGACGCCATCAAAGGGCGAGCCTCCTGTTCTGCTGGTTTAGCATCAAGGCAAAAGCCCCTCTACAAGCAACGAGCGTGCCCATTACTAGCGGTCTCTGCGAGAGCAGGAAATCGCCTGCCTTGTTCCTCCTTGGCAGCCCAGAGCTTGACACACAATAAGTGATTGTTGACTCTGACCGAATGAATGATTACATTCCAGCGAACATCACGGAATCTTTAGAACCATCAGGAACCCCGTGCCCTTCCCATTATGTCCACGTTGCCTTGTATGGACATGGCTGGGGGAGAGAGGCCATGGGGTCTCCAGGAGGAAAAACCGGCAGGACATAAGTACTCTGTCCACACGGAGTTTGTGTGATCAAAGGAAGATCTGAAGAGCTAACGAGGCACCAAGTCTATGGGAATCCACCACCATGATGATGGATGCATTATTTTTCCAGGAGATTCATCCAACTCAGTCTTTGGAGGACAAGGCTTTCGTGTGCTCCCGTCTTACGTAGGTCTGGCTTCAGGACAGGTGAGACAGAGCCCACTGGTGAGGGTCACTGGGCTGTGCTTTCTGGGAAGAGAAGGTAAGGACTGGCATTCTGACATGGTTGTCAACATGGCTGGGGTTGTCTTGGGCTGATTTTCTAAAAGTAATTGATCTAGAAAACAGGATTGGGGTGGGTTCGGCTACTCTTCCCTGTAGACATCTGTAAACACCCGTAAACACCACCACTGACCCCTTCTGTTCCTCTCACGTGTTTATCTGCCTCCCTCCCAGCACAGTGTCCAGGATTGAGAAGGAATTCAGGACCAGGATGGAGGACTTGGGGTTGATGAAGGGTAAGCACAGGCCTCTGGCATTAAGAGTAAAACTGGTCCGTGAGCTTCCCAAAGAGGTAACAAGACCTACGTATGGAAACTGCAGGAAAATATATTTTTTCAACTCATCATGAAAAAAAATCTAAAGACAGAATGGATTGTTCCGGAGAACATGAACTATCCAAAACTGTAGGTGTCCAGTCACATGGCCTATTAATAGATATTCTATTCTATTCTATCATTCTATTAATGATAATAGATCATTATTTTTTTTAATTTTGTAATATTTTTTTATGTATTTTTGAGAGACAGAGACAGACAGAGCATGAGCAGGGGAGGGGCAGAGAGAGAGAGGAAGACACAGAATCCGAAGCAGGCTCCAGGCTCCCAGCTGTCAGCACAGAGCCCGACGTGGGGCTCGAACTCACGGACCGTGAGATCATGACTTGAGGTGAAGTTGGACGCTTAACCGACTGAACCACCCAGGCACTCCTATGGTTTGTTAATCATTATTAATGATTTTTTGGTCACTAAGTCTCAGACTTAGTGATATTCTCATCAGGGTCAGGAAAAAGATCTCGAAAGTTTCTTTAAAAACTAGCAGCAACCTGTCAGTCTGGGGGCCCGTGTGCATGCTGAGGGACAGGCAGGGCACCTGGGCTGTGGCCTCCCTCAGGAGGACAGTGAAGCTGTGAGCTGTGGTGGCCCTTCTTCTTCAGGCACCTGAAAAGAGAAATCCAAGAGAGAAGGACCAGGGGTGACAGTCAGAAGAGTGTGGTCACAGAGAGAAACCTTGTAAGCTGGGCTGTCCCATCTGTATCCTGCCTGACTGTCCCTGTCCAGGTCCAGAAACCTGGCCCTGGCTGTCCCGATGTCCCTGATGTGCTGTCCCGATGTCCCTGATGTGCTCTGCCCTAGAACTTGAGCCAATGCTCTTCTCGACTTGCCTGGAACCGTCCTCACAAGGAGGCTGCACAGTGTAGAGGCTGAAGCATGTGATTTGGAGGCAGGTGGACCTCAGTATCCTGTTAGCTCTTCAGATCTTCCTTTGACCACACAAACTCCATGTGGACAGAGTACTTATGTCCTGCCAGTTTTTCCTCCTGGAGACCCCATGGCCTCTCTCCCCCAGCCCATACAAGGCAACGTGGACATAATAGGCAAGACACGGTGTTCCTGATCATTCTAACTCAGTTAATAGCTACGTGACCTTGAGCAAGCCACTTTGGCCCTTTGCAAGTAGCTTCATTGGCTAGGATTTATATCTTTTTTGCTAGAATGATCAGTTTTCGTTTCTGCCTTTTATTGAACAAATATTTAGCTAATTTAATCTTGCTTAATCCGCTTTTGCGTTCCTCTTTTAAATGGGAAATAAAAAATGACAGCAAAGCAAGCAGCCGATGGGGTGACACCTCAGATAAGCACCGAGCAGGGAAGGCCGGTTCACTTCCTGGCACGAAGTAGCCTTAATTGGCTCTTTTCTGCCCCACAACTTGTTCCCTGAATATCTCCGATCCTAAACCTAGTTCCTATGAAAGACAGACATTCCCATGTTAAAAAGCCCCTTGTCTGGTAGCCCGAAAATAAATATTCCAGGACAGGGCCAGGGGAAGAGGGCAAGAGGAGTTGTCCAACGAGCCAGCCCTGGACCAGGAAGTGTCCCCGGGGTTACTGGACGTCACCACACTCTGCTGCCTCCCCCCCCCCCCCCCCCCGCCGCCAAGGCCATTATGGCTCTGTAACAAGTCACATGCACAGTTTAGTGTGCTTCCCACTTGGCTGTGGGGCTGCCGCACTGTCAGATGCCAATTCTCCCTCCCCCAGAAGATGAAGATCATCCTTCATCTGTGTGACCAAGAGAACTATTTCTGCTCCATTCATCCCAGTTGTCTCCTCTCTGGGGTCTACGGATCGTCTTCTGAGAGTCCACACTATGCCCGGCCCATGAGATCTGGGTGGGGCGTCAGTTTGCTTTGTTTCTTACTCTCTAATTATTTTCTGGAGCATGTCACTGGTTCTCGAAAAGAGGGTGTGAATGAAATGAAGACTTGATGGTGTTCTGGGGGAGGGCTAAGAGCACGGGGAAGGAGAAGAAGGACCAGAAGAGCAGACTGCAGACATTCTCTGTCACCACCCTCTCTCAGAGCGGGTAATACAATATTATTTAATTTTGAACAACAGTGGTGAGAGTGGGCATCCCTGTCGTGTTCCTGACCTTGGGGGAAAAGCTCTCAGTTTTTCCCCATTGAGGACGATATTAGTGGTGGGCTTTTCATAAATGGTTTTTATGATGTTTGAGTATGTTCCTTCTACCCCAACTTTCTTGAGGGTTTTTACCAAGAAAGGATGCTGTGTTTTGTCAAATGCTTTCTCTGCATCCATTGAAAGATCATATGGTTCTTATGTTTTTTTTAATTAATGTGACGACAAAGAAGAAAATCTTGCCATTTGCAGCAACGTGGATGGAACTAGAGTGTATTATACTAAGCGAAATAAGTTAGTCAGAGAAAGAAAAGTACCAAAAGATTTCACTCATATGTGGGATTTAAGAAACACAGCAGATGAACATCGGGGAAGGGAAGGAAAAAGAAGATAAAAACAGAGAGGGAGACAAGCCATAAGAGACTCTTACATATGGAGAACAAACTGAGGGTTGATGGAGGGAGGTGGGTGGGGGGATGGGCTAAGTGGGTGATGGGCATTAAGGAGGACACTTGTTATGAGCACTGGGTGACGTATGTAAGTGATGAATCACCGGGTTCTACTCTTAAAACCAATACTATTCTGTACGTTTATTAACTTGAATTTAAATAAATATATTTTTAAAATGCATTTGGGGGAAAATCTTATTAATTTAACTAGAAATGCTCACTGATTATCTCTTGTGCACCAAGCATGTTTGAGACTCTGGAAGGAGGAAGACAGGAGTTAGTGGTGAGATAAACATAAAAATTTATGTAAAGATGTCAGTGCCATATAAAAAGGCAGCATATTTTGAATGCTACTGGATAAGCATAACATTTCTAGGCTAACATTTTAAATTTATAGTTCCTACTATATTCTTGTAATTATTACGCTATTTATCCTTTCTATTTGGTAAATTAATTAATATGTTGATGAATAATTATTTAGAATCATATTAACAATCATTATAAGTAATATAAATTATAATTCATAACAGATTAATATTTTAAATAAATTGATAATTTAATATTAATTGTTGATACCTGAAAATATCAGTAAGTTGTGGGGCGCCTGGGTGGCGCAATCGGTCAAGCGTCCAACTTCGGCTCAGGTCATGATCTCACAGTTCATGGATTTGAGCCCCGCGTTGGGCTCTGTGCTGACAGCTCAGAGCCTGAAGCCTGCTTTGGAGTCTGTGTGTGTCTCTTTCTCTGCTCCTCCTCTGCTTGTGCTCTCTCTCTCTCTCTCAAAAATAAATAAACATTTAAAAATTAAAAAAAAAGAAAATACTAGTAAGTTGTGAAAAATAACTAAGTTGGGAAAAACCCTCCATGTATAATTGGAGATAAGGGGAGTAAACTCTATGTAGATGTTTATTAATACAGGTAAACACAGACACAGACACAGATATCTTATATGTCATAGGGGCAGAACCCAGAGTCGGTTTCTTTGAGACCAAGAACAGAGTCTTTGGGAAGAATGAAGCTGTTGAAATGGAACTTATTTGATTTTTATTTTTTGTTGTGTGGGAGTAATGTACATTCTCTAATGTCTCTCATAGTTCCTCTGTAAGATCACTGGTAGTAATACGTCTTGCTCATAAATCTGACTTTTCATATGGTCACTGTTTGGACAGAGGCCCTAAGGTCTGGAAACATGAGTGTTGGAGTGTCCATTCAGGACATGTTCAAAGATTGTGAAACCAGATGACTGGAGTTTGTAAACAGCCCTGAAGTGTTGCTGGTCAAGTTGAATTAAAACCATTTCTAAACATCACCAAGATGGCAACATAGGAGGCTCCTGAATTTCTATCCTTGCAATAATGTTGATGGAACTAGAGTGTGTAGCTAGATGAGAGAAATCCAGAAATGAGTCTAGTGACTCCTACACATTGTACAAGTTAGAAAATACCCACACTAAAATGGGTAGGAAAGGCTGAGACACACTCTCACCACAAACACCACCCATGGCACAGCACCCTTGTTCAGGGTGAACCTCCAACTTCCAGCTTCTCCTTGAGGAGTAATGGGTTTGGACCATACATCTAACACTCCAAATTCTAGGGCTTCTACCCAAGGGATGTGTCCCTGAATCACCGAGCTCTGAGAGACAATGGGGCTGGCATTCCTAAGACCCGCAGGACTATAGCAAACAGAGAGGCAGCTGCTAAATCAGTACACGAGCACCTTCTACTGCTGTGTCCTCCCACCCCAGGCTCAGTGCAGAAGGAGGGGCAAAAAAATGCCACATCCCCAACAAAGTTCAAGATCAGATGGCTTCAAAGGTGGATTCTACTAAACATTTAAAGAAGAGCTAATACCTATTCATCACAAACTATTCCAAAAAATAGAAGAGGGAAAGCTTCCAAATATGCTTTATGAGGTCAGCATTACCCTGATACCAAAACCAAAGACACTACCAAAAAAAAAAAAAAAAAGAAGAAGAAGAAGAAAGAGAACTGCAGGCAAATATTCCTGATGGGCATAAATGCAAAAATCCTCAAAAAATAAAAATGCAAACCAAATTCAACAATACATTAAAAGGATCAGTCACAGGGTGCCTGAGTGGCTCAGTTGGTAAAGCGTCCGACTTCAGCTCAAGTCATGATCTCACAGTTCGAGTTTGAGCCCTGTGTCAGGCTCTGTGCTGACAGCTCAGAGCCTGGAGCCTGCTTCTGATTCTGTGTCTCCCTCTCTCTGACCCTCCCCTGTTCATACTCTGTCTCTCTCCCTCCCTCCTTCTCTCTCTCTCTCTCTCTCTCTCTCAAATAAATAAACATTAAAAACATTTTTTAAAAAAGGATCAGTCACCATGATCAAGTGGGATTTATTCCCACAATGCAAGGATGGTTCAATATCTGCAAATCCATCAACGTGGTGTATCACATTAATAAAATGAAGGATAAAAAAACCATATGATCATGTCAATCGATACAGAAAAAGCATTTGGCAAAATTCAACAACCACTCATAAAACTATCAACATCATAAAAACTATCAACCAAGTGGGTTTAGAAGGAACACACCTCAAAATAATAAAGGCCATTTATTTATTTATTTATTTATTTTTAATTTTTTTTTCAACGTTTTTTATTTATTTTTGGGACAGAGAGAGACAGAGCATGAACGGGGGAGGGGCAGAGAGAGAGGGAGACACAGAATCGGAAACAGGCTCCAGGCTCCGAGCCATCAGCCCAGAGCCCGACGCGGGGCTCGAACTCACGGACCGCGAGATCGTGACCTGGCTGAAGTCGGACGCTTAACCGACTGCACCACCCAGGCGCCCCAATAAAGGCCATTTATGATGAACCCACAGCTAGTATCATACTCAATGGTGAAAAACTGAGAGATTTTCCTCTAAGATCAAGAAAAACCAAGGATGTCCACTCTTGCAACTTTTATTCATCATAGTACTGGAAGTTCCATGGTCCCATGGAGCAATTAGGCAAGAAAATAAATAAATAAATAAATAAATAAATAAAAGGCATCCAAACTGGAAATAAAGAAGTAAAACTGTCACCATTTGCAAATGACATAATACTCTACATAGAAAACCCTAAATATTCCACCAAAAAACTATTAGAACTAATAAATGAATTCAGTAAAGTTGCAGAATACAAAATTAATATACAGAAATCTGTTGTTTCCATACACTAATAACAAAGTAGAAGAAAGAGAAATTAAGAAAACAGTTCCATTTACAACAGCACCAAAAAAAAAAAAAAAAAAAAAGCCCTAGGAATAAATTTAACCAAGGAGGTGAAAGACTTATACTCTGAAAATGATAAGACACTGACTGAAGAAACTGAAGAAGACACAAACAATGAAAAGATATTCCATGCTTGTGGATTGGAAGAATTAACTTTTTTAATGTTTATTTTATTTTCAAGAGAAAGAGAGAGAGAGAGAGAGACAGACCATGAGCGGGGGAGGGGCAGAGAGAGAGGGAAACATAGAATCCAAAGCAGGCTTCAGACTCCAAGCGGTCAGCACATAGCCTGATATGGGGCCTGAACCCACAAAGTGCGAGATCATGACCTGAGCTGAAGTTGACGCTTAACCGACTGAGCTACCCAGGTGCCCCTGGAAGAATTAATATTGTAAATATTTCTATGCTACCCAAAGGAATCTACACATCTAATGCAATCCCTATCAGAATACCAACAGTATTTTTCACATAACTACAACAGAGAATCCTAAAATTTGTATGGAACCACACACACACACACACACACACACACAAATCAAAAACCAAAACAATCTTGAGAAGGAAGAAAAAAGCTGGAGCTATCACAATCCTGGATATCAAGTTATACTACAAATCTGTAGTAATCAAAACAGAAAGGTGCTGGCTGAAAATAAACACATAGATCAAGGGAACAGATAAGAACCCAGGAATAAACCCATGCATATATAGTCAATTAATTTTCATCAAGGGCCCAGAGAATACACAACAGGGAAAAAATAGTCTCTTAAATGGTGTTGGGAAAACTGGACAACCACAGGCAAAAGAACGAAACAAGATGGCTATCTTACACTGTACAAAAAAATAAATAAATAAACTCAAAATGAATTAAACACTTGAACGAAAGACCTGATAAAACTCCAAAAGGAAACAAGCTCCTTGATATTGGTGACTTCTCGCCTCTGATGCGTGTCAGACGTCAGTATTCTCCATCCAACTGTCTACAGCCACACGGCTTTGGGATTCCCCACCCCAACCCCCATCCTATCTCCCTCACCTGGATAAGCCTCTTACTGATAGCCTTTTCTCAATCCCCTAAACCCAACTTCTGAAACTCCCACCTTCACTCCCTCCAAGTCCTATGGCTCAGGCCCCATTGTTACCCAGATCTGCTTCTCTAAAACCTTAAATGCCACCATCTAAACCTCTGAATGCAGCCTCTCTTTCTTGAACTTTCTAACACTTTCCTTTCCTCCAACCCTTATCCCACGACTTGTTTCTATTTCCATTCCTTATCAGCCCATTTCCTGGTCTTCTCTAAGCCTGAACCCATGGTAGGCAACTTGAGTTGCTCCCTCAACCTGACCCCAAAGTTATGGGTATTTGATTATGTGACATCCCATCTTTTGACTGTCTTTGCCTCAACACACCCTCAAGAAGGCAGTAAAGTGAACATCTGAATCTGGACTCTTTTAATCTCAGTGCAAACCCTGATGAAGCCCAAACCTGGCATCTACTCATCATTCCCAGCCTTAAATTGAAGCCACGTGTTTCATGTATACTCAGATCAAGATATCAGTCCTGAAGCAAGAGCATCATTGATATTTCCTACACCTACCTTGGTTATAACTCTACCTCTAAAAACCTCCACAATGTAATCCTCACTTTGTTATTCAACTTGACCTGAATCACACTGAAAAATTAACAAACATTGTCACATCTGCAGTGATCCTTAAGTTGTCAAAGCATAAAAGTGAGTTTATTTTAATACTGGATTCATTCAATCCAAAGTCACATGGAAAACTTGCTAATGATCTGATCATCAATATCTCCTAGAATATATTTTAATGACAATCCAAATACTAATCTTAATTAACATGCCACATACAGACACCAAAGTGATTTCCAGATGCTTCCAATTCAATTAGATTTATAACCAGGTATACTGAATAAACATATAATAAGTCATAAACTAAAGTGTACGGCAATAATAATTTTCTCATAAGTTTTATTAGTTTAATTTCCATCTCTAGTCTCCATTCTGCCTCCTGCCAAATAAATCAATCGACTTCAGTCTTGCTAATTCAGGTTAATTTAAGCTCTATCTGCATTTTCTCATTTGACCCAACGTTTCCCCCTACCACTTATCCCTGAGAAGGATTCCAGGATCAGGAGTGTGTAGGATCCAGCACAGAAAGGCACATGTTGGGGATCTGGTTCTCAATAGACACTTTCTATCCATGTAGATATCTGGACTGTGCCATTTGGCCTTCAAGCAAGATCATCCCTCCATGTTGGTGTCTCTCAAGGTTTCCGGTCATCATTACATGCACTTCCCCTCCTTGTCTCCAATGTAGCCCCTTCAAGACACTTGGTAGGCTGCCTCAGGCTTACTAAATACAAGCTCCTTAGGAGAAAGGATGCCATCTATCTCGTTCACCATTGTTCTCACTGTGTAGAATAATACCTGAAATATAATACCTGCTCAATAAATGTTTGCTGATGGGCAGACTCTCTGTTTCTTGGTTCCCCACCCAGCCATCTCTAACCTACTTCTATGCCTTAGTGGAATGGAGAATTTCTGTCAGCCTGTTGTTGCCTAGAGCTCTGACCACGAAGCAGACATGAGTCTTGAATTTCCCACAACTTATCTGGAAGTGAGGAGTCTACCACATACAACTATGTCCTCACTGAATTCCCTAAAACAGATATTGGGTATCACAAGTCATGACACTACTGAACCCTGACAAATTAGGTCTCTGCTGTCTTTCAATATCCATTTTGGCAAGATAGCACTTTCAAAACATACAGAAATTCAGAAGTACTGAACAGTAACCCAGGCCTTACTGACCATCTCTTGAGGAGGTGACCAGTGTGGGTGATGGATATTGCAACACAGAGCACACAAAAAACTTCCAGAATTCTCCCCAGAGATCTCTCTTGACAGAGTTCATCATAGCATCTGCTCACCCAAGCTCTTTTGTTTGCTTCCCCATCTCCAGTTTTCTGATCTCACTCTAGACTTCTATCCCAATCTCCTTACTTCTCTGACCCCTCCTCTCGCCTTCTAGAACTTTCTTCTTGATCTTATCTTTGGGTACCTTCAAGCCTCCTTTCTTCATTAGAAAGACCCTAGAAGCTCTGACCTGAGATCCAGAAGCCAGCATGTAAGATATGCTGCTTACAGCCATATGTTGTGTAAGTATCTGTGTGTATTGTGTTCCTACCACATAACACTGTGAAGAGGGTTTGGAATACAATCAGTTAGGTCCAACCTAATGGCAAAGAGACCTGATGGCGGACGGGTGGGTGGAGGATCATAGGCTCAAACCAGGCTTGAAATTTTGTCAGGTTGTAATTTGCATCAGGGACAAGGAGCAAAAAAGAGTCTCTAGTAGAGACTTGAAGTCTCTACTGGCATGGAGACTGTAAAACAGAGGTCAACTTCTTTGTCACAGTTTTGGAAGAAGTCACCCTAGAGGTCTGCAACCTCAGATGTCCTACATGCACGGTCAGTCCACCTATACCAGAGAGCCACAGGGGTCGGCAGGGTGTGGCAGACGCTGCCGCACCCAGCAAACAGTGACAGCGAGGGGCAGTGACGTGGCAGAGGCACACCCGGGTTTCCCACCGGCTCCCCCTCAGACAGAAGTGGCCAGGAATGGTGTCCCTCCTTCCTCCTACCTCCCATGGGAATGTTGCGCCTGCATCCTGAAGGCGACCCTTAGGATGGAAACCGTGTGCTAAGGGTGATGGAAAAGAAAGCTAGAGGGAGCTCAGGACACTGAGGATGACAAAGGCGTCACATTCAGGAGGAAGAAGACAATACCATCGGTGAAGGGTCGAACCCAAAGTGGACAGGACCCTGCGTGACTCAACCAGACTGCGACCCTCTTTGTGAAGATTCTGTTTTTACAGGAATAGATGTTTTTCAGGTGAAATAAAGATAAATTCCTAACACTTTCCTGCCGTCATCGCTCAGGTTTCTGTGACTAGCAATTAGTCAAATTCCTAATATTTAGTAATTCCACATTCCATCAAAATGCTAAAATTGTTTCTTTCGTGGATCAGGGGTTTTAGCCCAGTTAAGGAGAGAAGTAAGAATTGATCCACCAAAGTAAAGAAAACACATATTGTTAATATTTCTCTACTACACTGAGAAATAATCTTTGTATATTTGGTACTTTGGATATTGGTAATATTTAAGATAGTTTGGATATGTAAGTACCTAATAAATTCACTACGAGAATGGCATTTTTCAATGTGTAATAAATAAAATGATTTAGGATTGAAGAAGGTGTTTTGAGAGGAGACAATCAATATTTATTTGAGCTCTAATATGTGTCTTGCACGTAATTCTCTGAAAAATTTTCTAAGTAAGAAAAAATTTTTATTATATTCTAAGGAAAGAACTCCAAAGACTCCAAATGATTGGCATATTTTCTCGAAAACAGCATCGTTTTCCTGATACTCCATGGGTTCAATCTGATAATTTAGAAGCGATGGCTCAATTTCTTTTCATTGTGGTTCTCATTTTACTCTCCCTTTAATGATTCATACAAGCCCTCATTTTTCTGTCTGGTATTACAAAAATAGAGCCCATAGAGTCACCAAATTCCGAAAAAGTTAAGTGGTATTTCTGCATTTGTAAGAACGGCCAGTGGTGTGCAATTGGCACTCACCTTGCCGGGAGTCAGGGGACACTAGAGAGCCACGCATCCTAATTGTGTCAGAGCTCCAAACCTTCCACAGGAAGCTTCTTTGAACACAGGGCAAGCCCTGTCAGCGGCAACAAGGGATCCTACCAGCCCACCTTGATGCTCTGGGTATTTCGCAAACTGTAATTTAGAGAAATCATAGCACCCCATCTTTTTTCTTGAATGGGTGCTGGGTGATCAGTTAAATAAACCAAACCACTAGATGGCGGAGGGGGTATTTGCCCGGCAGAATTGTGGCTTTGAGTTGAAGTTGTAAGAGAATTGTACTGTTGGTAAACATCACTGCGGAGAATGTAGTAGGCACCATATTTGTAAGTGGAATTTATTTAATTTGTGATTGCTTCAGTACATGAGAAGATTTATTAGCCCGACGGTTTACTGGGATGCACATATTTTTTTTAATTTTTAAAGATCACTTATTTTGAGGGGGTTGCAGAGAAGGAGACAGACAGAAACCCAGGTAGCCTCCATGCTGCCAGAGCACAGCCCAATGTGGGGCTCGAACCCACGGACTGTGAGGTCATGACCTGAGCAGAGATCAAGAGTCAGATGCTTAACCGACTGAGCCACCCAGGCGCCCCTGGAAATTACATTTATAAACGCAGTTGGAAGTGTCTAGGAAATTTAATTAACTAACCTCTGAAAATCCCCCTTTAAAAATACGTGTTAAACTTGCATTAGCAAAGACTTGTATTAACTATTGTTTTTTGCTTTTTAGTTTTTGTTGCTGTTGTTAGTGTGTGGACATTTCACCATAAGTATCTGCAAAGTCTTTTACGTGTCCTCAAACCACCTTCCAATGCACTCCAGAACTCACCTTACATCACGCTGATCTACTGTCTTCTGAGATTATATCGATCCGCACGACTGAGTAGCACAAACAAGGAATTTCCCCACAAGGGACACGGATGAGACAGATGGCCAATTCTTAACCCTTGAGGTTTGGTCCCTGCCACAGGTTTCCCCAGGGAAATTACTGTAATCTTTTAACGAGGTCTGAAACATCCAATTGGAAAAACAAACCTACTTGGGTCACTCAGGGTCCCGTCAAGGTCAAAGTCCATCCTCGTTCTTGGTGCCACCTTGCTCTTACTGGGCTCTCGTGGCTTCTCTCTGCCACCCCGCAGGGTGGTGTTTTCTGGCTCAAGAGTCTGCCAAAGTTTGGTTTCACTTATATTTTTGAAACTCATAACAGTCCTAATGGAAAATACGGACTACCTGTCGGGCAAACATCTGGTGCCTCTTGAGAAGCGAGAAGAGGCTCTGTTTCCTCTTTCCTCCCTGGTGCCACCAGATGTCACTCTTCTCTGATCACTGCTAGGGTCCCCTGCCCTTCCCACATCCTGGGAAGTTCTGCTTTATCAAGTCTGTGACACTCTGGGGGGAACGTTACAGGACCTCGAAAAGTCACACCTAATCCTTGAGACTTCTTTACCCCCCAGGTCGTCCAACCTGTAAGCTTCGGGGGTGGGGGGGGGCTCTTACAACAGCTTGGGATCCCCCTCTACCATCTCCTGCCATGAGTTTTTCTTGTTCCTGGCAGCACATGGCCTCAAACTGTGGTTTGGTATTCATTTGATGGTGCGCACAACAGCCACTCAGTCCCCAGGAGGCCCCATTTCAGGTGGCGGGAAGGACAAAATTCTGCCCCCAAACCTTTCTCCTTCCACGAAAGACTCTAACTTATCAGTAAATTGTATTTCCTTGGAAGCTGGGTTAAAAAAACAAAGTCTGACCTATAGGGGAATTAATTTAGACTTCAAATCAATGAACTGACTTAACCCTGTAACTCTGGTTCCCCATCTAATACACCCGGGGTTCAAAACTGTGTTATTTCCCCAGTGGGTATTATTAAGATATCACATGTTCTCTACCATATCCTTTTAAATTCAAATGGGTATTTCGAAGCTCATTTTAACTCGATAGGGATACATTCCTTTTTGTTTATACCACGGGCGCCAAAGAGTGTGGCAGTCAGGGTGAAGTTTATCTCTTTCCTGACTACATTTAAAAAGAAGTTGCATCTAGAACACACAGGCAAATTTCCTCAGTATCTCATTTCTACACCGTTCTCCCTCAACATGGCACTCGGCATAGCAGCGATTACTCCTAAAGCTTAAAGAAATAAATCTCTTCCAACGCTGGTTCCCTGACTCTCCTCCTTCTTCACCTGTTCTACCTCTGAATGCCTTTTCTCTTTTGTTCAGAATTATTTTCTTCTACGGCTACCTCTGTGCGCTCTCTCCGGAAGTCAGTCCCTCTGGTCTCGGCTTCTCCATCCCGTTTACCTTGGTTTGGGGCCGGACCCTGAGCAGAGCAGGCAATGAATTCTACTTCAATAGAGGAACAAGAGGAAGGCACGTATATTTATATCTCAATATTTTCTTAGGCAACGCAGCTAAATTAACAAAAACACACATAAATAGTACATCGTTTGGAAACAAGGATATTGCCAGTAGCATTGAAAAATGGTAGTTTTTCAGAAAAATAATTTCACAATATGTGAAAGGATCTGTTCAAATTCTTTCTGGTTCAGTAATCCCATTTTAGAAGTATCCCCCTAAGAGGAAAGTAAATGTCAGAATGTACAAAGATGTTTGAGGCAGTGTGCTGTAAAGTGAGCTAACAGAGGGGGCCATAAGTACCAAACCTGATACACAGCCAGAATCGTGATAGACGCTGCGTAGAGAATGCAGCCTTAGGATGTGAAAAATAATGTGCTCACTCTGGGAGATGCAGACGCACAAGGTTCAACAACCGAGGGAAGGAAGAGGCCATGGCCCAGTTTTCCCAACAGGAGTCACCATCCAAAAGAACTGTTAGCAGGTTTGTTTTGATAAGGCTCGTGGCTCCCGAGTCCCAGGGAGCAGCCTAGAGCATCGCTAGGTGGCCATCAGTGAGCTGTCACCTTGGAAACTGTCGTACAAAATGGTAGGTGAAGAACCAGGATTGACAATCAATGGTTCTCAGCCGTTTTCCTCCATCGGATGGAGGAGCATCGGATCAGTAGTTTCCAGGAAGGGGAAGTGGTGCTAATGGCCTGTTGACGAGAATCTTTCTAGGAAATGATCCAACTCATCCTTGGACATCTACCTGCGCCTCTCCTAACCCGTGGTTTCTGTCCCTGGAGGACAGCCCCGGAGGATGCTTGTCCAACCTGACCCAACAGCCAGCCTGGCTTAAAGACCATGAGGACTCCTTTCTGTTCCAGTAAAGAGGGAAGAGGCAGAGAGGCTGCAGGGCCCCTGGGCTTCCCCCATCACGCGCAGCCTCTTGCCCCTCAGAAATGCCCTTCTCCCTTCTGGGAAGCTCTGGCAGCCTCCTTCACAAACGCAGAAGTTGGGTGCTGGGTCTATACCCAGACACGTGCTTCCCAGACAGAGAAAAGGAAGCGATTTTGCAGTGCTTCCTGACATCTGTGTGCCAGTCCGACCCCCTGTGCACGTGCCATACTGTCCTCAGCCCCCAGTTCGCACATCCTGTCCCCTCTTCTCCTTTCAAGGCCCAGAGCCCCTCCCGCGTGAGAAGGGAAAGCAGGGGCATCCTGCGTGGGGCCACCTGAGGGAACATGGAGTTTTACAGACCCCGGGGTTGGGGGGGGAGTCACCCTTTTTCAAGCCAGCAAAGTGAGGGATACCATTCATTCTTTCCACTAAGACCTACTGAGCACAGCCGTGGAATGGGCACCGCTGCACATGGACGATGTGGCGTTAGACACAAGGCCAAGTGTTTGGCCTTGTGGAGCTTACATTCCGGTGGGGAGAGAAAACATAAATAAACTACATGGTGTTTCGTGTATCGGTAAGTGCTGTTTTCCAAAGAAGGCGAAGGAGACAAGGGAAGAGCTGCCCTTCCAGGTAAGCTGGCCTGGTGAGGCCTTGCTGTTAGGGCGACATGGGTACAGACGAGGGGACGAACCATGCCGCTGGCTCGGGGACAGTCGAAGCAGAGGGAGGAGCCAGTGCAAAGGTCCTGATGCAAGGGTGTGCTGAGCATTTTCCAGGAAGGCCGAGATGGCTGCCATGGTCGACAGCATGCGGTGAAGCGATGGGAGACAAGCCAGAAAGTGCATCCGGGAGCCAGACAGCATAGCCATCGTAAGCACTTGGGCTTTTACTTTAATGGGACATGGAAAGTCATTCGGGGGAGCTTTGAGAGTTTCCATCATGCCCAACGACCCTACCATGTGAGGAGGCTTGGAGCAGGATAATGCACACATACAGTGATTCTAGAAAGCCTTTGACAATATGAATCAAGAACCTTACAGGGGCGCCTGGGTGGCTCAATAGGTTAACCAGCCCAGGTCATGATCTCACAGTTTCTGGGTTCAAGCCTCCCATCGGGCTCTGTGCTGACAGCTCGGAGCCTGGAGCCTGCTTCGGATTCTGTGTCTCCCCTGCTCATGCTTTCTCTCTCTCTCTCTCTCTCAAAAATAAATAAATGTTGAAAAAAAATTAAAAAGAGCTTTACAACACCCAAGGCCAACCATTAGTAAGAAAATAGAGTAACAGATCTTGTTTGTAAATTAAAAAAAATGGGGTACCTCGCAACAAGCCAAGCAAAAAATTGCAGAACTTACATAAACACATTTTCAAGCTCTAATGAGTAAGATAACACAAGATTCAAATAACACTACAATGCAAACCCTATTTTCAGACTCTCAGTATCATGAATGTTATTTATATATTTATTTTTCATGTATGTTATTTGTAGTTATTTATTTGTTCACTTTTTATGTGTCTGAAAGTTCGACGTAGTTTTGATAAAAATGCTGAATTCATTTTTGTTGTGTGTACTAGCTAAGCTCATTCTCAAGCTTACACGAGGAGATAAGCCTATGAGGATGGTCAGAGAAATTTTGAAAGAACACTAAAGAATGCAAGCTCCATAATATGTGAACGTGTTATTTCAAAACCGTGGGAATCATAAAGCCGAGGGGAAAAAAGAGAACCCTGGGAATCAATCCACAATACTAGTTGGAAACTCCAGCACCCACCCCACTCTCAGCAACTGATGAAGCTGTTACACAGAAAACAGACACAGATGGGGAATCGCTGGACGACATGCTGAGCAATGGATCTAAGTGACTTTCCCAGGACCCTCCACCAATAGCAACAGACACTGTCTTTCCAAGCGTGCACAGAACATTCACCACAACAGACTATTTCCAGACTTTCCTGGGCTATAAAACAAACCTTAACAGGTACAAAATAATTGAAATCACACAATATGTTCTCCAACCATAATAGAATAAAAATAGAAATGAATGACAGAAAAGAACAGCAAAATCTTCCAACAAGTGGAAATCAAGCAACGTAGTAGACCCAAACGTATAAAGAGTGTCTACTGAAACTCTGCACCTCACATCATACCTAATAGTGAAATACCGAATATCTCTTCCCTAAGATTAGAAATGAAACAAGGATATATGTCCTCACCACTCTTAATAAGACCAGAAGTTCTAACCACTACAATAAGATAAGAACAACGACAGAAAAGGGCATAAAAATTAGAGGGGAAGAAATAAAACTGCCTCTATGTGTAGATGGCAGGATTGTCTACATAGCTAACCCCCCAAAATCTACCAAAAACAAACAAAAAGACCCTTTCTAGGACTAAAAAGTGAGTTCTGTCAGCTCAAGGGACCCAAGATCAACACACAAAAATCAACCATGTTTCTGTGTACTGACAGCAAACAAGTGGAAATAAAAATAAAAGCACATGCTATTTATAATTTCTTCAAAGAAAATGAAACACTTTGGTATTAACCCAACAAAATTATATACACGATCTGCATGCTGGAGATTACAAAATGCAAATGAAAGAGATCAAAGAAGGGCCACGTACTTGAAGAGAAACACTATTTGCGGGTTGGAAGACTCAGTGTAGTAAACATTTCAATTCTTTCTATATAGGTCTGTAGGTTTAACAAAATTGCTACCTAAATCTCAGCAAGGTTTCTGTAGACATAAACCAGCTTACTCTAAAATCTATATGGAAAGGGAAATGCTAAGGATGGGCACAACCAGTTTTGAAAAAGAACACAGCAGCATCAATCACTCTTCCCAATGCCAAGACTTACCGCATAGCTACAGTAAACAAGTCTGCATGGTACTGTAGGGACAGACACAAAGACCGGGGGATGAAATAAAGAACCAGAAATAGAACCACACAAATAAGTCTAGTTAATATTTGATAAAGGAGAAAAAAACAAGTCAATGGGGAAGAATAGTCTTTTAAACAAATGGTATTGGAACATTGGACGTTCATAGGCAAAGCTAGAAATGAAAACAAAACTCTCAACCTAAGTCACATGTTTTACTCAGAAAATATTCAGAATGGATCACGGATGTAAGTATAAAAGGTATAGAATTAGGGGCACATGGATGGCTCAGTCAGTGAAGTGTCTGACTCTTGATTTCAGCTCAGGTTATGATATCATGGTTCGTGAGTTCAAGCCCCACATCAGACTCTGCACTGACAGTGCAGAGCCTGCTTGAGGTTCTCTTTCTCCCTCTCTCTGCCCTTCCTGCTCATTCTCTCTCTCTCTCTCTTTCTCTGTGTGTGTCTCAATTAATAAACATTTTTTTAAAAGGTACAACTACAAAACTTCTAGGAAAAAAGGGATAAGATCCTCAGGACCTACAACTAAGTAAAGATTTATTAGATTTGACACTAAAGGGGTACCTGGGTGGCTCAGTTGGTTGGGTGTCCTGCTCTTGATGTCAGCTCAGGTCTTGACCTCAGAGTGATGAATTCAAGCCCTGTGGTGGGCTCCACACTGGGCATGAAGCCTACTTAAAAAAAAAAAAAAAAGATTTGACACTAAAAACACAATTCATGAAAAGAAAAACTGATAAATCAGACCTCATAAAAATGTAATACTTTTGCTTTGCAAAGGCTCCTGTTAAGAGGATAAAAATCCAAGCTATGGGCTGGGAGAAAATATTTTTAAACCACATATCCAACAAAGCACTAGTATCTAGACCATAGTTTAAAAACACCAAAAGTAACCAATAGGAAAATGGAAGACCCTACATAAAATCGACAGAAGACCCTATTAAAGATGGAAGACATTCCATCAGAGGACATACAAACAGCACGTAAGCACAGGAGGAGTAGCGCAACACCAGCAGCTAGAGAAAAACCAGCGTAAACCAGTGAGACATCACTACACATCTATCAGTACACCTGAAAGTAAAGACAAAATAGTGCTGGCATGAAGTGCTGCTGGCAATGTGGAGAGTGAGGTCATGTGGGCATTTCTGGGAACGCAAAACAGCACTTCCACACCAGAAGAGTAATTTGGCAGATTTGAAAATATGTATTAAAAATGGACTGGGGCGCCTGGGTGGCTCAGTCGGTTGAGCGTCCGACTTCAGCTCAGGTCACGATCTCGCGATCTCGCGATCCGTGAGTTCGAGCCCCGCGTCGGGCTCTGGGCTGATGGCTCAGAGCCTGGAGCCTGCTTCCAATTCTGTGTCTCCCTCTCTCTGCTCCTCCCCCATTCATGCTCTGTCTCTCTCTCTCTATCTCAAAAATAAATAAACGTTAAAAAAAAATTTAAAAAAAAATGGACTTACTGTACAACCCAGCACTTGTACTCATGGGCAGAGAAGTGAAAGCTTATTTTTAAGCAGAAACTTGTGGATAAGTGCTTACAGCAGCTTTATTCCTAATAGCCCAAACCTGAACACCACAAATGAATGGTTCAGCAAAGTGTGATGCATTCTATGATAAAAAAGGAACAAACTATTGATGCAAGCAAAAACTTGGGTGAGCCATAAGGAATTATGCTGAATGAAAACAAAAGCCAGCCTCAAAAGGGCACATACTACGTGATTCCATTTATATAATACTTATGCAATCACATAGT
The DNA here is from genome assembly GCF_023721935.1 of Panthera uncia. NCBI lineage: Eukaryota > Metazoa > Chordata > Mammalia > Carnivora > Felidae > Panthera > Panthera uncia. The sequence goes on along the minus strand of NC_064813.1, from coordinate 64,727,041 downwards.
TTTACAGGTAGAGATCAGGTTAATGGCTGCTCGGGGCTAGGGAATGATGTGTGTTGTGGGGGGTGGGGACCACAAAGCTCTAGTTAAGTACCTTGATTGTTGTGATAATAATATGAAGCTGCACATATGACAAAACTTCACACACACACCCATCCGTGCACAGAAGTAAATGAGATAAATGCATGATAACTAGTAAAATTTGAGTGAGTTCTGTGATTGTACAGTGCCAATTTCCTGAGTTTCATGTGCACTACAGTAATGGAAGACATTAGCATTGCTGGAGGCTGACTGTGGGAGACCATATGGAGGATCCTCAAAGTATTAAAAATAGGGGCGCCTGGGTGGTTCAGTGTTCAAGTCTTGGTTTTGGCTCAGGTCATGGTCCCAGGGTCATGCGATCGAGCCCCTCCTTGGACTCCACACCCAGTGTGGAACCTGATTAAAAATCTCTCTGTCTCTTGTCTGCCGTCTCCTCTGCTTGTGCGCTCTCTTTCTGTCAGAAAATTTTATATATATATATATATATATATATATATATATATATATATGATCCAGAAATTCTAGTTCTGGGAATATATCCAGAGGAAATGAAAACACTGACTCAAAAAGATATCTGTGCTCTGTGTTTGTGGCAGCACTGTTTACAGTAGCCAAGGCACGGAAGCAGACGGGCACCCTTGGATGGATGAATGGATAAAGAAGAGGTGGGGTGTATACACATGGAATAGTGCTCAGCCGTGAAAAACAAACACTGAAAAACAAAGCAAAACAAGGAAATCTATTTTCGACAACATGGATAGACCTTGAGAGCATTATGCTGAATGAAATAAGTCAGACAGAGAAGGATGGATACTGTGTGACCCCATGTATACGTGGAATCTAAAAGAACCAAACTCGGGGCGCCTGGGTGGCTCAGCCGGTTGAATGTCCGACTTCAGCTCGGGTCATGATCTTGTGGTCTGTGAGCTCGAGCCCCGCGTCAGGCTCTGTGCTGACAGCTCGGAGCCTGGAACCTGCTCTGGAGTCTGTGTCTCCCTCTCTCTCTGCCCCTTCCCCGCTCGTGCTCTGTCTCTCTCTCTCCTTCAAAAATAAATAAAAACATTAAGAAAGTAAATACACAAAAGAACTAAACGCAGAGAAACTCATGGACACATCTCTGTGGTCAGTGTGCCCTTTAGGCTTTGTGTACCACCTTTAACTTTGGAGATCTCTCCACAGGGCTTTAAGCTCACTGCAGGGGAGACGAGGTCCGGGTAAGCCTCGGTGTTTTAACCCCAGGGGCCTCAAATTCAGGCCGTGTAGTGGAGTGTGCTCAGATTGGATGACAGGGAACATTGCAAATGGTAGTAACCCTGTTTTCAATACCACGGTACACGGCTTCTTGAAGTCTCCGGTTGCACGTTGGCCCGTGGTCCAGCCAGTCCTGGGGAAGAGATGCTCCCCTGTCCTGTCTGAGGCGGCCTCGTGTTTTGTTGTTCATGGGCCTGGACTGGTATGGAGAACTACACTGGGGCTTTCCTCACACAGATGGCGGGGGTGTGGGGTGGTATTTTTAGAACAAGAGGGTGGTTTCCCCGGCAGCTGCCACTTGCTGACGGGACCCATTTTCCTCCTCGGTAGCACAGAAGATGGCCTTGGACATCAGCTTAAACCGTTTGACTCTTCCCTGGGCATCTCTACTCTTGGGAGAGGGGCTTCAGTGCCCATATTCCGAAGTGGCCTCATCTTCCTGGACGATATCTGCATGACACCCCACTTCTGGAGCCTGAATCAACCCTGTCGCCTTTCCTGATCATCCTTGGTCGTGGAGAGATGGGAATTCCTGTGGCATCAGATCATGGAGGGTTTAGGATATTATTATAGATAGGACCATACGACAGTCACTAACTGTTCCCTGGCTCTCCCCAGGGTCACTTCAGGCTAATGACCAGACCTATAGATGGAGATGAAGAGACAGGAGAAGATACTCTTTGTGGCCACCACCTACTGGCCAGATGTGCCACAGATTCCAGGCCCCTTCACGGACTGTGCTAGATCTTGAAACACCACCACTCCCCAACCACCACCACCCCCCAAAAAAAAGAGAAAGAGGATTTTGAAAATCTTTCTCTGTCAGCATCAGGACCTGGGTTGATAGAGGGCAGGAGACCGTCGTGGGGGATGCACCGGTGGGGCAACACATCAGACACAAAGTCTGCTGCCCGCAGTGTTGCCAAAGATTCTGGGAAAGAGTTTCCAAGAGCCTGAGGGGGGTTATTTCATACTCAGCTGGATCTGCTCCTGAAACGTCAGGGCCTCCTTGCTCGGGCAGCCACGAGAGACCTACAGATAAGACCCCACTGTCAAGGGAAGTTACCCGTTGCCGCAGTGGCTCTCCCCATTCTTCTGGCAACCTCCTCCCTCCTGGGGACAAAATTTCTGGGAGGGCTGGAAGATTCAAAGTCTGAGAAGTCCCGCCTCCGCTGATCTCAGAACCTTCACGCCCTAGTGTGTTCACAGTTTCATGAGTTCCCTTCTCTTGGTTCTCTTAAAGCTCTAGGGACTGTAGAGTCATAAGGCAGAAAGCCGTCAGGTGCCCGCCTCAGTGACCCTTGCCTGTCCAACCCCTTTTGCCAAAGACTACAGGGGTGAGCTCTCCAGATGCTCCCAAGCCCCCCTTTCCCCAGTTGCGTGTCCTTCCCAGAGGAGCTGGCCCCAGATGACAGGAGCCTGGCGTGAAATCTTAGCCTGTGTTCTCTTGCTTGGGTAATAAGCAGGCAACAGCACACCAGGCTTCCTCTCGTGGCTTAAAATTGTAATGTCATCAGTAAAGAGGAGAGCTAGCATTTAGCACCTGCCAAGAAAGTTCTGTTTTTCAGGAAACTGTCCTTGGAAAATCCATAATTGTCCATCTCTGTCCTGCTTAGCCTTTGTGCTGCAGGGGGCTAGTGGCTCTTGATTTTAATCTGATGTTCCTGGATCACTTCTGAAAGTTTTGAATCTCCCAGACTATCTGAAAAACCCTCCTACCTTTGTGTGTTTGCGTATTTGAGGGGGGAAAGTGTCTGTACCTTATAGCAAGATCCCAAGGAGCATGTGATAGTGAAGAGCCATCACATTTTCTGCAGCCTGCTGCTTAGCTGTCATGACTTGTTGTTAAATCATCAGCCCACGGTTGGAACGTTCCAGAGGCATCTGATCCTGCTGTTCGCCTCCGTCTTTGTCACACCATCTTGTTCTTTCTCAGACATTGCTTTTTTTAAAAGTCCATCCATTTATTTTGAGAGGGAGAGAAACAGAGAGACAGAGAGACAGAAAGAGAGAGAGAGCTCACACACAAGTGGGGAAGGGGAAGAGAGAGAGAATCCCAAGCAGGCTCTGTGCTGTCAGCACAGAGCCCGGCGTGGGGCTCGATCCCCCAAACCACAAGATCATGACCTGAGTCTAAATCAAGAGCTGGACACTTGACTAAGCCACCCAGGCGCCCCTCTCAGGCATTGCTTTGACTTAGCCACTCTCCTCTCTCTCTCCTGCTGACTGAAAGCTTACCCAGATCATGTACTTGTCCACACTTCTAGAGGGTGAAGCATCAAAGTGATTGCAAGATAGAACACGAATGGATGCATGCAGGTGTGACTTCTTTGGTACCCTGCCTTCTCCCACGCAGTCAACAAGGCAGACCTGGAGTCTGAGCCCTCAGATGCTGCCCCTTCCAGCTTCCTGCTCCCCACAGATCCCAAACATGAACCGATCAGCAGAGACAGGCCTGCCACCTGCTAGCCTAGTTAAGCTCTGGCTTGCCCCAACCCCTGAGCACACTGGGTATTCCTGGGCCACACTGGCTTCGGGAGAAGAAGTCATAAGAGGCTATACAGCCAGGCGGAAAGGAGCACCCTTCGGAAGCGATCTGAAATTGCTAGTGAGAGGATGTTCATTTGTCTTGCTCCTGGAATGACTGACTGAAGGTGACCCGGGTGTTCTGTTCTGTCTGACCTAAATGCCTTCTGAATCTCTTCTCAGCAATCAATGCACCGGCGGCATTGGGTGGACACGGGCAGATTCCAACACGGAGAGAGATGTTTGCCGGGAAGACGCCAGTGCTGGTGCAAACCTTTCTCCCCAACGACTGAGGACTCCGCTAGTTACTCAGCCACCGCCCCCCAGTTCCATCCTCCGTCCCTTCTCTGCTGCTCTGTCCCCTGGGGAGCTGATTCCTGCAAGATCCCCCAACCTCTCTGGCTTCCACTTGGGCCCCATCAGTGAGAGGCAGCCAGGGGCTCCAGGTGCAGGAAGGGTGACAGTGGGACTTTCGTCCCCCCCGTGGCTGGCCTCTGGGTGGCCTCAACCCTTCCACCCTGCCCACATCTCAGCTGACGATCCCTTTATGAAAACCCCTTCTTTTAACCACCAGGATGGATTCTATTTCCAGCCAGATACGAGGGCTCTCTTCCAAAATTTATTCCTGAACTCTGGCGTGCCAGGGGACAGAGCTGAGCCGTCCTGTGTGTGTCAAGGCCCTTCAGACCACCGCAGGGTCGTTCGGAGCTGATGTCTCAGGCTAACACCGCAGCGTCTGGGTCATGTCATCGGCAGGGGTGGCTAGGGTGGGGCGGGTTTGCGCCCTCCTGAGTCCCCGGACCACACACAGAGTTATCCGGTGTCCGGTCCCACCGTCGTTTCTCACAAGTGCTTGTTGGTCTCCTCCTGTGGTCTGGGCAGGTCTGGGAAGAGCAGCCCCCACGCTGGCACGCTGGAAGGTGTGTCAATATCCAGAGCCGTGTCACAGGCCGGGCGTGTGACAGCAGGGATTCCCCCCTGCAAGAAACCGGGCATGGGATGCGGATCTCTGCAGGTTCACAACCCAAGCAACCGTCTCTGAGAACCGAAAGGTGTTAGAAAGCCTTCCCTACGGGGACCTTAGCCATAGGGCGAAGACACCTCACATTGTAAGGAGCATTTCTGATCGGTACACATACCTCCGAGCACCTCGGTGAAGAAGAACATTTATATTCTCAGTACCTGTGGGGCTGAGGGCGGGGACGATGCCGACTGGCAGAGAGCTTTCCTACTGCCTTTCTCATTTTTCTACAAAGTTCCTGCTGAACCTCAGTGCCCAAGCCTGGCTCCCCAGTCCACGGGGAGGGACCTGCTGTAGGACCTGAGCTGCCCCGAGCTGTCACTGGGATAACGTCTTGCCTCCATCTCACGTTGTGGCTGCTGCTTCCGGTTCTCGGTCAGTAGAAACTGGATCAGGGCTTGGGCGGAGCCGGGGCAGAGCCACCTGTGCCCGGACATCCCAGAGTCTGCTCCCGAGCCCACATCGCTCTGCTGGGAAGGATGGGCCTCAGCTTCTAACTCGGGACCAACAGGCAACAGGCAACGTGGGAACCCATACCGAGCAGAACAGGTTCCCAGGAAAACAAAGGACTCTGGATCTCTTTTGCAAATACTGACACTTTTCTGTCTCTTTAAAACATCCATTTCTGCTGGGGCACCTGAGTGGCTCAGTTGGTAAAGCGTCCAACTCTTGGTTTTGGCTCAGATCATGATCCCATGGTTCATGAGTTCAAGCTCCAAGTCAGGCTCTGCACTGACAGTGCAGAGCCTGCTTGGGATTCTCTCTCTCTCCTTCTCTCTTTGCCCTTCTCCTGCCCTCTCTCTCTCTCTCTCTCAAAGTAAATAAACATTAAACCGGGGCATGTGGGTGGCTCAGTAGGTTGAGCGTCCGACTTTGGATCAGGTCATGATCTCATGGCTCATGAGTTCGAGCCCTGCGTGGGGCTCTCTGCCGACGGCTCAGAGCCTGGAACCTGCTTTGGATTCTGTGTCTCCCTCTCTCTGTGCCCTCCTTGACTCACTCTGTCTCTCTCTCTCTCAAAAATAAATAAACATTAAAAATTTAAAAATAAATAAACATTAAAAAAAACCCATCCATTTCTGCTTTGATCTCTCAGAACATTGGCACACTTGTTAAAAGGACATCAAAGGAGGAAATTCGATTTCCAACCCACAGAAATCCTACTCTGCCCCAGCCCCACCGCAAGCCGCCACATCTGGGGCTGATCTCTTTGGAGAGAATTACTACACTTTGGAGCAGCTTCCAGTCCTGCCGACCGTAGGTGAGACCACAGCTTCTGCTGAGAAATCTGACTCTCTCGTTCGGTTGCAAACGCAGCGCTAGATCCGGAATAGGAAAGGAGGGAGAAACAGTGTCCCCGAGATGCCAGCGGACATCTCGTTTCCGTCCCCGTCCTTCCTGGCTTCTGTGTTGCCAGCAGGCAGGCAATCTGTCTCCAACAAAATAGTCTTAAAAAGAGAAGGTGGGAGAGGAGGAGACGAAGCATGAAACTTCTTGAGAATTTGCCTACATGGTAATGAACTCCGGTAAAGGGGGCCACTATGCTTCCACAACGCTGGGGTCTTGCAAAATGAGCACTTGTTTCCACGGGAGGCTGTTTGCCAATGAGGGAAGGAAGGAAGCCAAGGTGAATGAGGGAGGGAGGAGGGAAGGGGCCAGAAGTGGGGGTTAGGGGGAGGAAGGCAGAGGGCACAGGGGGGTGTTGGGTGGAGGTTACAACATTTTTAGAAAGTATGCAGACCTGTGATCTCTGCCTCTTCCGCCGCAGCTGCTGTGGGTGTTCAGTCCGGTGAGTTACCCTTTCTGTGCTCTCTCCCGTCTCCGGGAGGCACGCTCATGCTCACTCTCGCAGACAAGGCAGGTGCCGTCCGTCTCGCCTCACCCCTGGGGCTGTGGGGGAAGGGCCAGGACTGGGGTGGGGCGAGCTGGAGGCTGGTCCCCACCGGGCAGGTGCGCTCCAGGATCTCTTTGACTGCTCCCTGCCTGTGTGATGGGCTAAAGGCCTGCCCCGCCCCTGTCAAGGCAGCGAAGTCTTTTCTGCTTGCTGTTGGCCTGCGACAGGACAGCAGTTACTGTCGGGCAAACATCCTCCTGGTTCGGGCCCCTCCGGTGCTGCTGGAGGCCGGGATGAAAAGCGCCTTTACCCGAGGCTAGAGAGATGCCAGGCATAAGACAGGACCATTTCTGACCATTTCCTTGGATTGCAAACGAACCACGCCTGACTTGTTTCCAACCTTAGATACCTGATATCTGATCGTATAAACAAGTCACGGCTGGAGGGCAGAGCCCACAGAGGAAACAGACACTCCCAGCCCGGCCTCTTTCTTCATTCGGTTCCTCTGGGTCGGACTCTGTCTCTCTTGACACCGAAGGAGAATCGTCCGAGGTCAGGCCTGGGGTTAGGCGTTTTATCAGAATGGCAAGCATTTTCTCTGCAACTCAGCCCGATGCACTACAACTCCAAGTTGAAATTTGAACGTGAATTTCCAGCTCAGTTGTTGGCTGAAAAGTTTCCCCCAGGACCCCCAGGCTGCAGGGTTGGGTCACCGCGTGTGGGGCTGGGTCCCCTTCGTCTGCACAAACCCGAAGCTCCTCTCCAGCCTGTTGGTCTCCTTCCCCTGCTGGGGCAGATCCAAACTGTCCTTAGTTCTGGGGACCTCTATCCTCCAAGGGGAGGCAAGGACCTGAACAAGCAAAGGAGCCCAACCCCCTTCTTGCAGGGCCACCCAGGAAAGCATTCTCGGAAGCCTCTGCCAGAGGCATTCGGGAAGGGGGCTCTAGGTCCTGACTGTACAGCCCCAGCTACTGTCCCAGCAGAGGGATTATGTCATCAGGGAGTGACGAGGGGCGGAGGTCTTTGAATTGTACCACTGGGTAGGACACGTCCACATCTCCTTCCAGGGGACCAGTTACGTCTGCCAACTGGAAGCTCCCGTCTGTCGGGAGCTCGGCTGGCGCTCAGCTCTCCGGGCTCTCCTCTGCATGGGCCCTAACCCTGCAACCTGCCCAGCACCCCCCGCCCCTGCTCCTCCCTCTAGCATGAGAGAGCTGGGGTGCGCCCCGGTGGCAGGACTCTGTGCTGGGACCCAGCCGTGCTGGCAGCGGGGGACAAGGGGCGTGCAGGGGGCCGGGGACCGTTGCTTGCACACAGCTCACGGTAAGCAGGAGGTTCCGCTAAGCCTTGTCGATAACTCAGGAAATGGAAAACCATGAACAGAATCCTGTGAGTCCAACCTTTACCGGGATCCTCTTGCTCAGTCTCCGTAACGACGCTCATTCTACTGACGACGCAGTGCGATTTAGATGCTGGAACTTTCCTGGGGGATCGCTCTGCCGCTGGGTGCGAAGGTGGAGCCGTAGGCCGTCAGGAAAACGCGCAGTTGGCCAGCGACACGGCGGCCCCACGATGCTTCCCCTCTAGTTTATCGTTGTGGAGCTGGCAGCGGGTGTTGTCTACTGGACAGTCCTCGGCCCCCCGCTGAGCCCTTCACCATGCCCCGCCCCCCCCCACCAGGCCGGAGCTCCGTGCACCCTGCTGGCATCTTCCTTGCAAGTTTTGCATTCAGACTTGTAAGTTTGCATCTTGGAGCTGTACTCCTCTCATTCTGGCTCCAGGGAGAGGTTGGCCTCGGATGAGTGATTTATTTCAGAAGCTTTGCACAGGCCCCAGGCTTCATCTCTAAGGCAGACGTAGTTCTAGCCTCTTCTCTCTGTTTTTCTAAGATCTTTCTGTGCTCCTGAGTCAAAGCATAAATCCCTCTGTCCCCACATTCCTTGTCTTCAGAACGCAGGGATGCTTTCCCCAAGGGTCTCTAGGTGGGGGTCACTGGTGGGGGTTCCCTTAGGAGATGGATTCCACGCCACAAGCCCCCCACCCCCACCCCCAAACAGCCTCCCCCAGCACCACGCTCTGTTGGAAGACCACGCTTCTGGCTGTGCTCTGACCCTTCCTGTTTGCAGAGCCCCATCCAAAGTCCGCCGTAGGAATGGTCCCCACCTCTGCAAAGGGCAGGTAGAGGTGGAACAAAAGGGTCGCTGGGTACCACGTGTGACGATGATGGGGACACGAAGGAGGTGGCCGTGGTGTGCCGGGAGCTGGGCTGGCGGGAGGCCAGGCACACCCCCGCAGGCACGTTGTACCCGCCACTGGCAAAAGAGGACCAGCCCACATTCGTCCAAGTGGCCCTGTGCAACGGGACACAGGACGCAAGCAGGTGGAGACCTCTGACTGCAGGCACAGCGCGTGAAGGTGGGTGACGGCAGGGCCCGGGTGGGGACTGACCACCCAGCTCTGAGAACCTTCTCCTCGAGGCCACCTCTGGGCCACCTCACTATTCACCACAGCTGTCCCTCCTTCCGAGCCACTCACCTGTTCTGCACGGACAGTGGTCAGGACAGCACCAGAGCTCACATGAGGTTAGTCCGGGGTCGCCGGGGACTCTCTCAGAGGTTCTGTGATTAGCTCGTATCTGCCATCGCAAAGGACAAAACACTGATGTTTTCATAGCTGTGAGTTGAGGGCGTAACACTAGGGAAATGATTGTGAAGCCGTAGAATTACAGAATTGGAGTGATTCTAATGTGGGTCACCCTGCTTATGTTGCCTGCGACCCCGTCAGCACTTCTGAGGTCTCTCCCCACCACAGCTCTGCTCATCAAAATCTACCCCGGAATTGGAGGCACTCTGGGAGGGGAAGACACGGGTGCTGTTTTTGTCCCAGATTCAAATGGGACAGGGGGCGGGGGCAGGAGGAAAGTCGGAAAGACTCCGGGTCAGTCAAGGAAACCAGGCCACAAACGGTCAAGGACAGAGCTTCCTGAGGGTGGAGGTAAAGGAAAGCCTGGCACAGGTCCCACAGCCTCCATAGAGCTTGTGACCAGATGGAGGCCGGTGGGACCTCTCCCCCCAGCCTCAGCCCCAGCCTGGCTCCTGCGGGGCACCCCAATCCCTTGGGCTGAGAGTAGGGGAGTGGCCTTGTGGAGCCCGTGGCGAGAGCCACTGGGCAAATGCCCAGCGTTAGGAGCGCGTAAAGGTCTGTGGCTCGTTCTGGGACATGGAATCGGTCCCCCAAGCAGCTGGGAGGGACCCAGGATTCAGGCCCGCCTCCCCCACTTACCGACCGTCAAGTAGCAAACATCTTTGAAGGTCATTATCTCGGTCAGAGAAGGGGGATGATACCCGCTCCAACTTGCTCACAGAACTGGGACCCGTCGAACACTCCTCACTCATAAAGACCTTCCCTTAAGAGCAAAGTCTGGGAAGAAGTCACAGGGCACACTCCAGATTGCAGGTTTGGGACGGTCTCCGTTGGAGGGTGGGTCTGGGGCTTAGGCTTCTTCCTTATTCTTGGCCCCACTTTTCCGGCAAGACCCCATGATGTGTCTGGACAGTCCCTTCCTAGACCGTCCCCTCCTCACCTCCCTTTACCCCCTCTCTCCTCCCTCCTCTGTAGCATTCTTGCTTCGTTTTTTATGAAGATGAGCAGAACTCAGATTTTCTCCCTTTTGACCTCACAGGCCTGGGTGACCCCTAGCACTGGATGGACCTGAACCCTTCACCTGTGGCTCCCACGGCCCCTCATCAGGACTCCAAAGTGCCTTCTAAGCCGGAGATTCAATCCTGCCTACATTTGGGGCAACACCCAGCTCCCAAAGGAGCCAAAGTTGGTGAAATTCTCCCCCCATTCTGACACCCTGGCCCAGACCCCAGATTTTCGTCTCTTCCCAAAGATCTTTGGGGATCCCGGCACCGTCCCCTTGGAGGGATGTGACAACTCCTGAGGATGGAACCAGGAATAAATTGAAATGGGCCCACGTCTGCGGGAAATGTGGGCGTGTACAACAGACAAAGTGAAAGAAAATGTGGGTGTTTCGTTTCGATTCTAAGGGTCTCGGGAAGAAACCAGCTTTTAAAAAATTTCCTTTTAAAACATCTTCTTAAATTACAAACGTAAAACACATTAGACAAGGGGCGGTATACAAAAACGAAAAGAAAAACCAGCCAAGGTTCTAATATTCAGAAGTTAACTGCTATTAATATTTATGAAATATACATTGTTTTTATGAATATAGGATTACGTTTGAGTTTTTATGAATATATGATTACGTTTGAGTGACGGTATACTTTTGAGTTTATTGTACTGTAAACCACATATTACTTTCCATTGCTTTCTAAATCCAACAATACAAGATGAACAGATATTTTGTAGATGTACGTGTTTGGACTTAACTGTCCCATCAAGACGGAGAGTCCTGATCCACAAATGTCCTTTGTCATGCTGCATGTCCTGACTGGTTTTGGGTTTGTGTGGAGTAAAGGGAAAGAAGAAAGTACCTGTGCCCGGTGGTGACCCAATCCCTCAAGCCCCCTCAACGTCAGTAATCCTAAAGTCCCAAAAAACATTTGAGTAGGTGGTTGCTTCTAGAGATTAGTAACTAGGTTTTGAATCTGGGTGAATACAGGGAGAAGAAAATTGGACCAAATATATATATTTGGTGTATATATATATACATGTGCGTGTGTGTGTGTGTGTGTGTGTGTGTATACACACACATATATTCCAGATTAGATATCTATGTCGATAGGTAATTCACTGAACCCATATTATGTGTCTCACGTTAGCTCCTTATAAGCAAAGCTTCAGAAGGTATTTTTGGTATTTTCACTGTGATCGCATTAGGTTTGTATTGAAATAACAGGTTACTTTTAGGAGAATTTGACATTTTTACAGCATAATCTTCCGGCCCAAGAACAAGCTACATCACACCATTTATTCTGTCTTTGTCTACATCTGTCAGTAGAGTCCAAACTTTTCTTTTAAGTTCTATGGATTGCTTGTCAATTTTATTTTTAGGCTGTTTTAAACGGCTGAAGCCATTGTATAGAATTTTTAGCCCATCATATTTCCCAGATGTTTATTTTAGTACGTAGATTTAATTCTTGGGTTTTACCAGCTGACTCTGGACCCAGCTACTGCACAGAGCTCTAATGCTGTCACATATGCTTCTCCAATCTCTGGGTACACGGTCATACCGCGGATGAGACAGTCCTGCTTCCCTCTGCTAATATATACAGGACATGCTTCTTTCTCTCCCCAGAAGCACCAGCCAGCCTTTCCAGAACAATGTTAGGTACCCAGGAGGATAATAGGCATCTTGCTTTGTTTCCAAACTTAACTGCTATGCTGTGTGAGTTTCACCATTAACTGTGAAGCTGGCTTTTAATTTAAGATATAAGTATTTATAACATCAACAAATTACCTTCTATCCAAACTTAATAAGAATTTTATTTGCTGTTTAATCAGAAGTAGATATTGAATTTTTAAAATATCTCTCTGTTACCCTTTACCTTAATATGGTGAATGACTTTAATAGACCCTCCTCTAATAATGAATAATTCTTGCAACTCTACCTGCCTGTGATGTATATCGATATCCTGCTGAATTCCATTTGATGGCATCTTATGTAAGACTTTTGCGTAGATATTTAGAAAGCGTTGATATCAATGCTGTGTTCGTTTCTTACCTAGCGTATTGACTATCAACTATTCTCGAGTCTGCAATATCAGTTGTATTTTCTTCTTTCTTTGACCTCAAAGGTGATTTAAAGCAGGATTTAATTTTTTGATTTTTTTATTTGAAAGAGAACTCACGTGAGCAGGGGAAAGGGGCGGAGGGAAGAGAGAGAGAGAGAGACAGAGAGAGAGAGAGAGAGAGAGAGAGAGAGAGAATCTTAAGCAGGCTCCACGCTCAGCACAGAGCCTGACATAGGGCTTGATCCCACCACCCCGAGATCATGACCTGAGCGGAAATCAGGAGTCCGACGCTCAAACGACGGGAGCCACCCACGCATCGCTAAAGCGGAATTTTTACCTTATGAAAGGATTTTTCTCCTGATTTTGTGATTTTTAAAATAACTATTTATAATTTTTAATTCATAAAATTTTATAATTTTTAAAGATTTCTTTTGGGATGGAAAATATGATCAGTTTTTGTAGATCGTCGGCAAGTACTTAACAGAAAGCGAGCTCCCAGGATCGAGCGTTTTAGGGACTCTTTTCCCGTCCTGTTGCTCGGGTCACACACATCCGTATCTTTATCCGCCTGATGTGCGGTGGGACCACAGGCTCCTCACTGCACTGAAGTCTGTGTCTATTTCCTGCGATCCACGGGTCAGTGTGTAGATGCCGCGGCCTTGAACTCTAGAGGTTCCTGAGCTTAGAGCTTTCCCATCCGCGGCTGGCTTTTCTGTTGGCCCCCGGACCTCCTGCCTTGACCAGCCAACGTGGTTCCTCCGTTTCTAACCTTCCCAGCAGCTTTTCTTGACACGTGTCCTTCGCACATCCTGTATAGACTGTAAGGTTGAGCTTTGGCTTTGCACCAAATACAGAATTCTCTTCGTTGTAGGAAATGCTTGTTCTACGTTATATTTTCTCTTCCTAATGCTCCCTTTGCTGTTTTGTTGTGTTGCGTTTTCCTTCCTCTTCAGTTTGCAGCTCAGGTGCAGAGCTTCTCGCTCAGGGCTCACTCCCAATGTTGGCCCTGCTGGCTTTCTTTCTTTATAGCCTGTGTCTTTCGTTTCTCCCCCTTCCCCAGCCTGCAACCATTCTAATGTATTTGGGGGTGCTCGCTTCACTTACATGCAGTGTTTTCTGTGAACCTAAATTTTTCGTTTACATGACATGTGGCACCGTGTTTCACTCGGTGCTCTTTGTTGATCTGTCCATTTGCTGTGTGTACGTCTAGTCCACCGCTCCCAGCTTCTGCGCTTCGCCCCACCCACTTTCTTTATCCAATCCCCCAGTGAGGGACACCTACGTTACCCCCAACTTGTCACTACTGCAAACTCCGGCAAACGCCGACAAGTTCCCTCTTTCCTGTCCTGCCTTGGGCCTTGTGAGAATTTCTCTGGATCCATACCCAGGAGTGGAACTCAAGGCATAAGACAGGCTGGATGGTCCTCTGAACTGCGACTGCTCCCGACAGCACATGAGCATTCCCCAGCCTGACATTCCAGGCAGCGCTTGGCATTATTGAGTGTTTTAATTTTGCCAACCCAATGGACATAAAGAGAGATCTCATATGTTTTTGTTTCCATTTTTCTAGTTATCAGTAAGGATTTCACACATGCTCATTATAGCCTTTTGGGCTTCCTCTTCTGTGAAATAACTGTTTGCCCATTTCCATAACATTATTTTTTCTTTTTCTTTCTTTCTTTCTTTAATTTAATTTTAGAGACAGAGAGAGAGAGTGCAAGCAGGGGAGGGGGCAGAGGGAGAGAGAGAAAATCTTAAGCAGGCGCCATGCTAGGGACTGAGCCCAAGGCTGGGCTTGGTCCCATGACCCCAGGATCATGACCTGAGCTGAAATCAAGAGTTGGACGCTCAACCGACTGAGCCACCGAGGTGCCCCATTTTTGTCTTTTTCTACTTGATATCCTTGAGCTACTGCTTTCTTTAAATAAGTCCTCTGCTTGTTCTAGACTTTGCAAATATTACCTCCCATTCTGTCAGCTTTGTCTACACGGTCTTTTACTGAGAAGGATTTTTTTGTTTTTATGCAAAGTCATTAATTTTTCATCCTTTAATTTGTGTTTGTTTATGAAGTCCTTTCCAAGCCTGAAGTCGCAATGAAAACCTCTTAGATGATCTTCCCTTGAATTTATAATTTGGCTTTTTATGGGTTAGGTCTTTTAGAACCCACCTTTACATTTGATATTAGGTATAGGTCCAATTTTTTTTCTCCTGAGAGTAAGCCAGTTTTCCCAACGTTATGTACTAAAGAGGCCATGCATTCCCATTATTTTGTGGTGTCAATTTTCAGTTTCTATACATGCATGGGGCCTACTCATGATCTTTTCATTTTGTTCCATTGTTTTGTTTGATTTTGCACATATATTATACTGATTTTATTACTCTAGACTTAAAAAATTTTTTTTAATGTTTATTTATTTTTGACACAGAGAGAGAGAGAGAGAGAGAGCATGAGTGGGGAAGGGGCAGAAGGCGAGGGAGACACAGAATCTGAAGCAGGCTCCAGGCTCCCAGCTGTCAGCACAGAGCCTGATGCGGGGCTTGAACTCACAGACCACGAGATCATGACCTGAGCCGAAGTTGGATGCTTAACCGACTGAGCCACCCAGGCACCCATACTCTAGACTTTTGATATATGTTAATATCTATTGACATGAGACCCCTCCTTGTTCTTCTTTTTCAAAGTTAATTTGGGGTCACAAATTTTTATCCAAGTATTTTATAGATTTTTATTATTCTATAAAAATTATAGAGTAAGTAATATTAAGTCTACTGAATTGCTCAAACTATCCAGATGGGATTTTTATTGGATTTTACTGTATTTATAGATTAGTTGGAGAGAAGCAGGGGTGGTGAGCCCTCCCACATCCCCATTCGGCTCAGCTGCCTGGCGTGTTTGGTAAATAGAACAAGTCAGCTAACTCTTAGTACCTGCCAGGGTAGCTTTTCACCTGCAGAGGATTTCTTCCCTTGGGGGGAGACCCCCTGAAGCATCCGTAATGGTTGTTCACTGTCCTTAGAGCCATACCAACTCTCCAGCCCTGTCACATAATCACAGGAAACGTGGTCACCTTCTCTGTCCCACAGGATATCATACTGGTCCACAGAGGCCCAGCAGCTGGCCTCAGAGGCCACAGTGGAGTGGTTCCTGACACCGTGTGGAAAACAACTGGGAGCCACAGTTCACAAACCGGACAATTACAGGAGAGAGAGACATGGTAGTCCAGACCAGAGAGGAAGTGGTGTCATGGAGACACTAGAGATACTTGGGCTTGAGATAAGTGTGCAAACAGGAGGAGAAAGAGAGATTCATGACCCTCAGGAGTGTCCCTCACATGAGGGTTAGATCCCCCCTCAGACCTCCCCAGTGACCCCCCAGGCACATGTCTGGTGATGTCACCATATTGTCTACCTTCACCCTTCTGGGGAAATCAGGGTTTCTGAAATGATTTCCAATATCTGGGGGTCATATGTTCTTAAGCAAGGAGGTATGATTCTGCCCCTTCCACAGAAATACGCTCAAAACTGACTCTTATTTTGTGTAGTGGATGCTGTGATGCACCCCCCCACCCAGCTCCTGTGTCAGAATGTGGGATCTGTTCCCCCCCCGTTGTTGAGATTTCTACCGACAGAGTAGCTGGCTCAGTCATCAGCCTCTTGGCAAAGTGCCTTGGCCATGTCATACAGGATCACCGTCCTTTCCCATAGCAGTGCCTCCAATGGCTGGCCAACAGGGGGGCAGGAGCAGGGCTCCTTCACACCAACTTAGGACCACTCTGAGAGACCGTCCTGGCCTCGAGCTGTCTGTGGGGCTGGCTGAGACCTTCGTGGAGATGCTTCCAAGCCCGGCTTCAGCTCCTGCCTCTGCACAAGCTTGCTCCCTTCCATGGAAATTCTTCACCCTGAGACCACTCCTTAATAAATTTCCTACATGCCCATTTCCACGTCAGGGTCTGCTGCCCAGGAGACCCAAGTTGTGACATCTGGTACTCATCTGAGATTCCCCATGTCTAGAGTAATCACTGTCCCTCCCGACCTCTCCCCAAAGACCCCTCTCCAGAGCAGGGGAAACTTGTCTCTTTTGTGACTGTGGTGTCAGGGGATGCCACATACTCCTGGTGCAGAGCAGCAGAGAGAATTTCCAGGAAGGGGCACCCCATATTTCTAGAGGGTGAGCCATCGATCCCTGTTAAGAGGCAGAATGATGCTGCATATCCCACCACCCCATTTTTAGCGGATGGGTAAATATCACCATGAGAAGTACACTTCCATTAATTTGTCTCAACGAGCAATTCCTAGACCAGAGTCAGTGCCCACAGCGGGGGGTCATGAGAACATTTCATCGAGGACCCAGAGACCGGTTCTACAGATTGCAATTAGCTACTCGGTGTGGCGGGCCCGGGAGAGGCTAGCTCCTTCGTGCTACTGCTGTTACATATGGTGATGGGAAGAAGGGTGTTGAAGGCACGGGAAGATCACCATGTGGAATCTGTGGACATCCAGGACTCAGGATGGTTGTAGAGAGGAAGGATCGCTCCGGGCGCAGGGTCAGGACCATGCGGTGTTGCATGTGAGGAGCTGGCTGCTCACCTACTATAACCGTAGGGACGGGGTGTTTACGGAAGCAGCAGGGGCCTCCTCCAACGGCTCCTTTGTCTCTGCCATGACCAGGGCCTCATTCTGTCATAGCCCTCAGGGCTCCCAGAATCCAGAATGACACGGGTGACATGGCAAGACCTACAGAGGCCCTCCCACCATCCTGGATCAGGAACAGGTCACTCTGGGGAACATGGGCACATCTTTTGGAGGAAGGGCATCCTTCACCCTGTCTCTGACCACAGAACATTCTGGAACTACCTCCTGTGAGGTTGACCATGGCTCCAGGACCCAATGAGGTGAAGCAGTTGTTGGGGGAGGTCATCAAGAGGACGTGATCACTGGTTGACCCACGGGGCTGGGGGGTGGGGGGGTGGGGGTGGGGAGGTGGGGGTGGAGAGTGATGGCTCTTCTGAGACCGAGCAGGAGGTAGAGAAAATCAGCAACATTACCTCCCACCTGGCCTCTGGCAGTGCCTGCCTGGTGCTCGGGGGCGGGGGGCGGGGGGTCAAGGTACTCACTCGCTCGCAGATTGGATAACTCTGTCCTGGGAGGGGGGGCTTGTCCAGGGAGCAGCACTTCCCTGGAAATCTGCGGAGGAGATACAACAAATTCTTAGGGAATCGGGAGCAGGACAGGACATCTACAGCCCGTCTTTCAAGGCCCCAGTGAGGGCGCATTCACTGCAGGAATGAAAGCCAAGATTCTCCAGCCCAGCCCAGCTCCCGGTGTGGGACCCTGACACCCATGCTGAGTCCAGTCCTGGGACAGGCCACTTATCACGTTGGACAACCATCACTGATCTGGGAAGTCTGACAAATCCCAGGAACGGGTGGTGGGCTGTGGGAAGAACTGAGACACAGAGAGGGAGCTCAGAAAGCCAAGACGCCTTCCCCATCGGCTATGCAGTGTCCCATAAAAATCATGCAGAAGCAAATGTGGTTTGACCTCATTGCTGCAGGGCCCCCCCACCTAGACAGACAGATGCACAGCCTAACCCTGTGTTGCTCAGCCTGTGGGAAGCCTTCCACCTCAGCCCTGCCCCTCTGCCCCTTCCTTCCCTGCACCTCCCAGACAGGACTGCCATTGGAGTTAGAAGTGTCCATGAAAAGTACAGGTTGGGCATCGAGGTAGAGACAGCAGAAGGGGACGGTGCCCCTGGACTTTCGTCCCTGCTCTGGAAGGGGCAGAAGCCCGATACGTCCCAGAGAGCAGCATCTCCAAGCAGTGGGCACAGTCCTCCTCCCAGTCGAGCTTCTCTCTAAGGAACAGCACATGATGGAGAGAATTTCCTGCCGGTCAAGGGTGGGATGAGAATACATCCCAGCGACCCACTCTGCCATGGCTCAGACGCCCGCCGTGACTGGGCAACATGCCTGGTTGGGGCAGAGGAGAACCCTCCCACCAGTCCACTGTCTCCAGGAATGTGGTGCCACTGAGTCCTGTGGAGAACGGAGGTCTCCCGGGTGCCCCTGCCCTATCCCTGTGCTGGCTCCTGTAGCCTGTATGGAGGGAGTGGGGAAATGCCCGCTGACGTCTGGTACCCAGATGATCTAGTTGAGACAATCCGTCCACAAGGACTGTGGTCACTATTCAGCCCAACACTGACACCATCTGGATAAAAACAGGAACATAACATCCGGGGGTGCTGAGCTCGGAGCGGTCTGGCTGGTGATCACTGGCCATTAGCCCTCTGCCCAGACAGGTGGACTGTCCTCAAGGGATGAACTCTGTGGCTTGGACAATGAGAAGCCACAGGGTACTTAATCATGGGTGGACCCTTAGGGGATCAGGACACGGGAAGAAATTTGAGTTTGCCTACAAGAGCCTGAGGTGGACCTCCCTGTCTTCCATGTCCCGGTTCGTAAGGCTCTGACACCCCTGGCAATCAGGGAGGTGATGCCCTGGCTTGGGAACGAGCCCTCACAACTGACCTTTTAGTACATACGGCATACCGGATGCGTAGAAAGAGCGGCCACCGCAGGACCCAGGTGGGGTGGTGTATTGCCAAGGATGCTGACTGCCCTTGAGACGCAATGACCTGGTAAGTGCAGTAACAGCATGTTGTGTGCATTCTGGACGACACCTAAGCCAACTGCCAGAGGAGTCTGGAGCCATCCACCAGAGCTTCCAACCTGCCAAGGATGGGCAGATTGATCATACCGGCCCCTCCCTCGGAATGAGTGTTCCACGTATGCCTTGCTTCGTGAGGACAGCGCACCGGGCTTCACCCGAACTTTCCCATCTCCCTGCAAACCAGGCCATCGGGGGATTAGAGCAGCTAAGTACCACGCGTGGAGGCCTCTCTCAAATAGACAGTGATGGGGGAGCACATTTAAAGGTCATGATGTGCAAGACCAGGCAAAGGAACGCGACATTGAATGGAGGCTCCATCTCCCCTATAATCCGCAAGCAGCAGGGTTAATGGAAAGGAAGAATGGAATAGTAAAGCAGCAGATTAAATCGCCAACAAGTAAAGCCACTTTGGCTGGATGGACTCATGTACGGGACCCTTGCTGAGGCACTCAACACCGTAAAGGTATGGAAGTTGCAGGAAACAGCCATTGCCCCAACTCTGAGAATCAATGAGCTATGCTGCCTAGAACAGAAAGCCCCCCCCCCCCCAGGAAAGGAGTCATCTGCTGGAATTTGCAATCGGCCCTCCTGCTGGGAGGGGAGCGTCACTTCCCACCCCCAGGGTGAGGGGGAACCACTCAGTCTCCCTGGGATTCCATCGTCCTGCTATGAGCTGGGCCAGTTGAAATGCCCCATACCTAGAATGGAACATGCACCATTGGAAGACAGGACAAGGTGGGGGTCCTGGCACATCCTGCCCCCAGTCCGTGCCTGACAGTGCTGCCCGCCCCAACCAGGCAACAGGCATGGTATATACAAGCAGGGCAAGTTCCTAACACCGCCAGCCTCCCTTTCCTCAAGGCCGATGTCGGAGGGGTGTTCTGTTTACCACTGATACGATCATTTGCCCGCCATCTTTGTTCCCTCCATTGGCCTGGAGGACATTATTGCACACTTAGGAGCCCTTCCTAAATTCACCCAGCAAATTTTAAATGATAAGCAGCAAAGCCTGTCTTTACTGGCCACAGAAAGGACTCTAATGAGAAAGGCTGTCCTCCAGAGAAGGACGGACACTATTACTGTGTCACAAGGAGGCACCTGTGCCATTATCCAAGCAGAATGTTGTGTTTATACCTGGTGAGTGTGCTAACTTCGCATCTTCCCTGAATCACACGAGGATACAAATGAACACCCTCAGTGATCTGACCCCCAGGCTGGGGGACTCAATAAATCAGTGGTTCAGATCATGGGGCTCTTGGTGGAAAAAGTTGTCACTGACCGTCTCCATCAGTGTTTTCTCTTCCAGCTGTCTGTATTCTTGCTGAGGCATCTGCCTGCCGTGGAGCCAGAGGGGACACCTCCAGGCTGGTGAAACCCCTTGCTGACGGCTCAGGGCCCCCTTGTAGAAGGAGGGGTGGCGTGAGATGATAAACGCTGGTCATGAGGGGTAGTGTTGGGCAATGTCATCAAACAGATGTGATGTTGGTTGACCGGTGAGCTGGACCCAGGCAGTCGAGGCTCCTCACCTCCTCTGTCCTGGGAATGTGGGTTCTGCTTACCTTCCTTGCTCCCAGGGACTGCCCTAGGACACAGTCTTGACATGGTGACATGCACTGGGAACATCTGCCGGTATATGGGACTGAACCCCACCAAGGCCTCTGCATAAACTTCTAAGATTCTGTGGGGCAGGGGCAGGGATCGCCTCGTCTTCCAGATGCCCTCGTAGGTAAGTTTTCCTTGCTTATTAAACCTGCCCCCTACCTACCTGGAGTGGCTGCCTCTTTCCTGGATCCCGGCCCCTGCCCTCAGCGCATGGAGCCGGTTTCAGATGACGCTCCACAAGCTCCCAAAGAGGTCGTGAATCAACAGCAGTGACCCTCTTTGTCACCGGCTGTCTGATCCTGAGCCACGAGCTACAGGCCACTGACACATAATTTCCACCCTCGTAGCTCAGAGCTCCGGCTCATTCCAGGGCACGTGGAGGTCCCTGTGCCGGGTTCCCTGGGCACGGGACGCTCCAGACAGGATCTCTCCCATAGCGATTCTCAAAAAGCTTTGGTGGCTGTGCCTCCTGTGTCATTGGGTCTCAAGACACAGAACCAGCAGGCAACGTATACGATAAGCGTTTTTATTGTAGGGATTTGGCATTGTGCGACCGCGGCAGCGAGAGACTGGCTGGTCACCCATCCGAGTCCGGTGCGGCCGCCGGAGGTCCACAGAGCAGGCAGTCCAGGGATCCCTGCGAGAGTGAGCGGAGCCCACGAGAATGAGCCGGCACCTGCATCGGCCTCCCGGCGCCTCCGGCCGGCCCCTTCCGTGATGTGGGTGCCCTGCGCCCCGGAGCTGCCGGTGGACCCGGCCCAGGAGTCAGGGCAGCTGGGGGAGGAGATCCCGGGGGCCAGCGGAGAGAGAACCAGAACAGGGCCTCGGGGCTGCCGCAGCCCTCGCAGCAAGGGGACGTGGCTGCTTCTCCTCCTCCGCCTCCCAAGGCCGGCCCACACACCTCCTGGGCTGGCTGCTTGGCTTGGCTGCAAGCGTGTAGGACAAGGAGTTGGGGGAACGGGGCTCCTGCTCAGCCGAGCGACACAACACAACCTCCCACGCTCCCGTCCTAGCCCGCCGCCCTCGGACCGGGGATGTGACGGCAACATCGTGGGGTCTGTTAGCCAGGCCGACTTGGGGTGAAAATCCGCTCCACCAGCTACGTGCCTTCAGGACAGTGACCTCATCTTGCAGGGACCTTCCGCTCCTTCTTCGGTGGCGTGGGCGTGTTAGCTCCTGCTCTGTTGGGGGGCGGGGGAGGGGGGCTGGGCGAGACTGTGAAGAGGCAGCTGACGCTCCCGGGCCTCTGGGTTCTCCTTCTCTTCCAGGGACTCCTGACTCTCCTAGAAGCCACTGGGGTAAAGATTACACGGTATCCTTGTTACGCAACCCACGCCTGTCTCCCCTTCCTCCTGATGGTGTCTCAGGGCTTCACTGCAGCCTGGGGACAAAAGGAGGGCAAGTCCTGGATCACACACGAGTCCCGCCCCAGCCATGGGCTTTCCGAATGCAGGGCTCAAGCCGAGCCCCAGAGTCGGCATCCCGGGGGCTCCCCTGCCTCCCGGACATCCCGCCATGGCGGCACCCTCACTGCCCGGGGCGTCTAGACATGCAGTCTGTTCCTCCCGGCCTCTGGTGGACGCATCACTCCTGGGACTGCTGGTTCTCAATCCTGGCTGCACCCTGTGAGGAACCCTAAAAAGTGCGGATACCCAGGGCCCTACCTCTCAATTCTCTAAGAGTCTGGGGCAATGCCTGGAAATCAAGGTTTTTTTTTTTTAATGTTCATTCATTTTTGAGAGACAGAGAGACAGAGCATGAGCAGGGGAGGGGCAGAGAGAGAGAGGGAGACACAGAATCCGAAGCGGGCTCCAGGCTCCGAGCCATCAGCGCAGAGCCCAACACGGGGCTCGAACTCACAACCCGTGAGATTATGACCTGAGCCAAAGTCGGATGCTTAACCGACTGAGCCACCCAGGCGCCCCTCAAGATTTTTAAATCCACATTATTCCCCTGGTGATTCTAATGTTCAGACAAATTGAAACTACCCCCAGTGAGATCTTACAGGTCCCCACAGTGACTCCTGACCCTGAGAAGGGGCCGTGGCCTCATTCACTGGGATCAACCTGTGTGTGGCTGACATTGAGCCCTTCTTCGGCTCCAGGGGGGAGAGTGCCAGGTAAACCATATTTGGTCTCACCCTAGTTTGCCAGGATTGCCCCACAAAGCCCCACCACCAGTGGGGCTCCGCGACAGAAATCCGTCTCCTCTCCAGGTCCTGGAGGCCCTGAGATCCAGGTGCGGGCAGGCTGGTTTCTCGCGTGGCCTCTGTGCTTGGCCCGCACACAGCGTCTTCTTTCTGGGTGACCGTATCCACCGGGGCTGCTGCCTTTGGGAACGGGAGCTGCCCTGAACGCACCTGCCTCCGCCCCACGCAGAAGGACGAGGCGGGCGTCACAGACTCTCGTCCCTCCTAACTCTGCAGGCAGCACTCACTCAGAGGGAACCCGCTGCTCACAGCGCTAACCTTCTGGAAAGTGCAGAACCGACCCATCGGTGGCCCATCCTTTGGAGCTGCTGTTAAGGAACGTCTATGACGCTGTGTGCCTGGCGTAGGGACAGAGGGACAGACACGGTCGGACAAGATCTTCAGAGTCTGGTGGGACACACGTGCACGGAAGAGTCCCCTTAAGCCCCGTGTCCTGACGGAAGTGTAATCTATTGTTGCAGGTGGCAGATTGTAGTGAAGTTTATAAACGTGCCAGGAAGAGCCCTCTCAGGGGCTCCCCCGTGCCTGCCCGCGATGGGCAACCAGACTGGCACGATTACATTTATACAGAACAGCCCACATTATGAAGTAAGAAATACACAACCTGCTCGCTCAGAGTCTGGGACGGTGGGTGAGGGCCCACGCTGTGGTCCCCCCCGTGGTCACCACTCCTCACAAGGCACATTTGAACCAGGCAGAATTGGGGCGTCTGGGTGGCTCGGTCGGTTAGACGTCCAACGGTTGATTTTGGCTCAGGTCGTGGTCTTGCGGTTCGTGGGTTCGAGCCCCATGTCGGGCTCTGTGCCGACAGTGCGGAGCCTGCTTGGGATTCTCTCTCCTCTCTGTTCCTCCCCTGCTTGTGCTCTGCCTCTGTCTCTCAAAATACACAAATAAACTTTAAAACACGTCTGACTGGGCAGAATAAGGGAAAGTTCCGTAGATGGGACATCGGGGCCAGGATAGTGCCATCTGGGCCTGGCAGGAGAAGAAGCTGCAGAAATAGGAAACGTCACAGGTGTTTAGAGAGTGCTGTGGATGGCACTGTGTCCCCAAAGTCACATGCTTACATCATGCATGTGGCGTATTTGGAGGCCGGATCTTTAAGGAGGTGATGGAGCTCAAGGGAGGTCAGAAGGGTGGGTCCTGAGCGATGGGCCTGGAGTCCTTCCAAGACCCCGGAGTGTGCTCGCACAGAGGAGTGGCCTCGTGAGGGCAGGAGAGACGCTGGCCACCCACAGGCCAGGAAGAGAGACCCCACCGGAAACCAGCCTGCAGGCACCTCTATCTCGCACGTCCGGCCTCCCGAAGTGTGGGGACAGGTCGCGTGAGCCCCCGCCGTGGCGCTCTGCATGGCAGCCTGGGCCCACCGATTGCCAGGCAGAGTGCGGGCCGAGAGGGGGTCCGGGAGGAAAGTGGGGACCTGACTGCGAGGGACACTGTGTGATCCAGTACGAGTTGTCATTCTGTGGGTGACAGGAAGCCGCTGGAGCTGGGCGAGGGGCTGAGGAGCTCTGGTCGTCCCACGGCACGAAAGCCCCTCTGGCGGGTGTGTGGACGAGAGTCCGAGGAGGCTGGGGCCACTGAAGAGACACCGTTCCAGGCCTGGGGCTGACACCCACCGCGGGGTCCATGCACCCTGACCGCTCAGCGTCCCTTCGCCCACAGCTCAGCTCGGGAGCACGGCCCCAGCACAGAGCGAGCCGGAGAAACACTGGTTTTCCGGGGGGGCTCGGGCATCTAACTGCATCATCCGTGCGGCTTGGGGACGGGCCAGCGAACGGTGGGCGCTCTGGTGCCCTCTCGTCGCTGAGGACGGCCCGGAGCCCGGCACCCCGTTCTCGCCCAGAGCAACTGAGCCAGCCGGCGTGGGAGGCGCCCCGGGGACAGCAGACCCCTCTGAGGAGTCCACATCGCTTCACCTGCTCGGTGGGGCCGGGGCCGGCACCAGCCTCTGCCAGAACCCGTGTTTCCGCCCAGCATTTGGAACGCCACCGGCCATCTAGTCGTGGACGTCTTCCCCATCCAGGTTGCCGGCTCCGCACCGGAGTGTGGACACCTGCCTTTGCCACACCCTCCCCAGCCCCTGGCGGGGCCCTAAATATTCGTTGCCAGACTGAGCTCCACGGGAACAGGAATAACGGGCAGCCTCTAGCGAGAGCTTGATGGGTGTCGGGCGTGTTCCCGGCACTTTTCCCTGAGAGCTGTTTCCCCCTCAGAACAGCCCCCACTCGCGTTTCCTCTTGTCTCCTGCTTAGAGAAGCCAGCGCAGCCCAGAGAGACTAAGCTGCCAGGATCACACAGGAAGGGGCATCGCGGGTCTCCGGCCCAGGCAGCGCCCTGCGCACCCCACTGTCTGCTTTCCGCACAACGCTGCCTCTTCATCCGCCCCCTGGGGACCGCCAGCCTAGAGGGTGCTGACGCAGGGGCGGCCCCCCACACACCCTACCCCGCAAGCGCCACTCCGGCAGCCTCGAGCCCAGGCCCCCGGCCAGCTGCACCACACAGGTGGGCGTCCTCACGGCCTGAAAAAGGCGCCCCATCCCCCGGCCGAGAGGAGGGCCCGGGGTGGGGGTGGGGGGCTCTTCCCGCTTGGGCTGGGCCCCTGACTCTTCCCGGAGAGCCAGGTCGGTAGGAGACAGTGTCCCCTGCTGACAAGGACAAGCTCTTGCCGTGCGGGCCCCTCTGGTCGCAGGGACGGCGGTGAGAAGGGCTCGGCCGGCACCAGCCCTCCGGACGCTCCTCCTCCCGTGGCTGCGTACGGACCGAGTTCAAGGCCAAGCCCGGTGAGACCTGAGGGTACTGAGCAACGAGCACCTGTGTCTCCTGCAGCTGAGGTCCCCCTTGGCCATCGGCAGTCTCTTCCTGGTCCTCCCGGCGCGAGGTCCTTGTTGAAAGGCCCCACACGGATGCATCAGCTGGCATCCATTGTCCTTGTCTCTGGAGACAGTGGTCTGCTTGCGGGGGGGGGGGGGGGGGGGGGGCTGCCAGGGTCTCCTGTGAACGGAGGCTTGCACGGAGCTGCACGCCTGAGCTGCCTTGTGCATCCTGCGTGCAGGAGGGCGCAGGACTCCAGCTTCCTGCGCTGCTGGAGGGTGTCGGGGGAGCCCGGTGACAGCCATGGAGGGGCACCGCCAGTTCTCCCGGCAAGAGACGCCCCGTCCGAAGGGTGCAATTAGCTGACAGCCTCCAGCGGCTGCAGCCTCAGGACCCCTCGTCACAGGGGGACCCGAGGCACCTCCCCACGGGCGGCCGCAGCCACGGAGCACAGCAGGGGCGCAACTGGTCCTGGGAGGGGGACCCCAGGGAGCCTCGGCCCCAGCCCCACCCCTCAGGGTGCTCAAGGACGTCGCCTGTTTGTGTCTCCGGTTTTTGGGCACGGTGAGAGTGTTTGCCCGCCTCCCCCACCGCCGCCACGGGCCGGGGAGGTGAGAGAGGGGGTGTGACAGCCAGGGGAAGGTGCCATTGCTGCTTAACCCTCCATTGTGTAAAGCAATGGGAAATCTTAGTCCCAAAGGTGCCGCAGGCGAGGGGAGCTGCTCCTGTCCATGTGGGTAGATGACGTGCACCTCCCAGGGCAGAAGGGCAGCACGAAGGTCTGCAGGGTGTGCGTGTGTGCATGAGTGTGAGTATGAGTGTGTAGTGTGTCTGAGTGTGTGTGTGTGTGTGTGCGGTCGGCCGGGGAGGACCCACAGTCGGGAGACTCCGGGAAGGGCAGAGGGAGCACAGGAGAGCCCGGGGGACTCAGGGAGGAGGGGGTTTGTGCAAAGGAGAGAGGAGAAGAGGAAAGGGTTCTGAACTCAGTGACCAGGGTGACGTTGAAACAGCCCGGTGTGGAGGGCGCAGTTAAGTCAGGCCGGCTAGATGTGTGCACAGCCACTTCTGGGCTGCCTGCCGTCACACGGGGTGGACAAGCATTTATGGAGCACCTGCTGAATGCCGGGCACCGGGCACTCATGCTCCGTTCCCGGGTCTCTGACCAACGGGCCACGGCCTGGAGGCAGCGCCCGTCCTGTGCCCCTGGATCACGATTCCCACTGAACGGGACTGTTGACCGAGTCGAGTTCATCCCAGGGTCCCTTCCGGGACCCAGCCACCTCCCCGCCTTCCGGCTGAATGAGGTTTCTGAAAGTGTTCTAAGGGATATTATGGTGCCTGGCTTACATAAAACCAAAGAGTTAGTGCCTAAGATTATAAGGTGGATGTTCAGTGTAACATTGTATCCGGGAAGGACCGGAAATGGTAAAATGTCTGCCAGGGGACGGATTAAATACTTGATCGCACATCGATACAGCGACGTACCTAGCTGTTTCCAAATATCCGTGCTGCTCGGGATAAACAGGTGTGTCCCACTAAAGGACCAGGAGCACAGACAGGCACACTCGGGTTCCCCGACCTTTCTTGGGACACTTAACCACAATAAAGAAAGCAATAAGGAAATGCAAAATCTTAAAAAGGAAGAAGCAGCAGCAACTTGTTTGCTAAACTGGGGAGTTTTAAAAATACTGGTTTATGAAACGGTCACACACACAGGAGAAGAAAAAGAGAAAAGTGTGAGGAGACATAAAATGCACTAAAAAATAAAAAGTACGGGGCGCCTGGGTGCCTCAGTCGGTTAAGCGTCCGGCTTCGGCTCAGGTCATGATCTCATGCTTTGTGGGTTCGAGCCCCACGTTGGGCTCTGTGCGGACAGCTCAGAGCCTGGAGCCTGCTTTGGATTCTGTGTCTCTGCCTCTCTCTCCCCCTCCCCTGCTTGTGCTCTGTTTCTCTCTCTGTCTCTCAAGAATAAATAAACTTAAAAAATAAATTAAAAAAAAAAAGTAGATCTGTATGTGATGACAAAGAAATGTGCCCAGGATATAATGTTTTGCCTAGCGGGAAAAGCAAAGGGTAGATCAATATGTCTAGAATAATCCCGTTTGCTTAATTAAATTATATATGTGGACTGACTTTAAATTTCAGCCCCGAGCCCCAAAGCCGAAAGCACTGGGTGTTTAAGACCCTACGTTCTTCTTTTAAAAAAAAAATGTTTATTTTTATTTTGAGAGAGAGAGTACAAGCAGGGGAGGGGCAGAGATAGAGAGAAAAGCCCAAGCAGGCTCCACACTGTCAGCGCAGAGCCCGACGTGGGGCTCGATCTCACAAAGCGTGAGATCATAACCTGAGCCGAAATCCAGAGTCCCCCGGGCGCCCCAGGGCCCTACATTCTAACGGGAGGTGCTGAAACACAGTTGGCTGAACTTTCGAGAAGACGGCAGGCCTTGCCCTGCGGCCCACACCCAGCCCGGCCCCAGCCCAACCCGGGGAGACCAGAACCTGAAAGGGAGGTTCCGATAACTCCTGTGAGTGGAGTCATCTTTTCTTTCCCCCCAAACAAGCCAACAGATGAAAGGCCCAAGAGGATACGTCACAGGGATTGGGGGCCCCCAGGACCAGAAGCCCGGCTGCTCGCCTCCCAGCTGAACCCTGGCGGACCGTAACCGCTCACAGGCTTGCCTGGGTGCCCGTGGCCGGGTGGGCCAGCGCCCTGGGAGAACCCCTCCTCCCTGCTGTCGGGGGCGAGCAGGAGAGGGGCCAGCAGTGGGCACGCCTCACCTCTACCACTCAGTGGGGCAAGGATGTTTCCTCTGGTGTCCTAGGAACCCAGCGGAAGCTATGGAAAGTCGCCCTACTGGAACCATTCCGACGAGATCCCACCCAAGAAGGCTGCCCCCGGCGGGGGTGCGGGGGCAGGGGAGGGACCGCAGCAGTACCTGGAGGGGCAGGACAGGGGTGCGGGTCCCCAGAGATCAGCCGGCAGGAAACTGGACAGTGAGGGCCCTGCGGTGACAGACCTCCCAAGAGCTCGCTGCCATAGCAGAGGTCAGAGTCTAGGTCAGCCACCTCAGCCAGGAGCCACCGCAAAGCAGCCCCCAGTGCGGACGTCCCCCTTCTCTGCCCCGGGGAGGACGAGGTGGGGGAGAGTGAACCACCCCTTCCCGCGACAGGCCTCGGAGCCGCAGGTCAGGGCTAACCTGGGGGACCGGATGTGACGCATCAGTTTAAGAGGACAGTTTAAGAGGAACTAGACGAGAGTGTCTTTTCAAAGCCTGGAAGCGACCAGAAAGCTCTCGTGTCTGCCCGAGGCCATCGTCAGGGGCAGATCAGGGAGGCGGCAGACCGTGACCTGGGCACAAGAGAGTTCTGGAGATGCGGAGGGAGAGTGCATATCTCTGCTGCTGGAGGGTAAAGGGAGCGAGACCTGGACTTTCCAGTTTTCACTCATCTCAAGTTATTCGAATGCCTCGCAACAGCCTGGTACGACTTTCTAATTTGGAGAATTAATTTTCTTTTTGTTTTTTAATTTTTTTAACGTTTTTTTATTTTTGCGAGACAGAGAGAGACAGAGCATGAGCAGGGGAGGGGCAGAGAGATGAGGAGACACAGAATCCGAAGCAGGTTCCAGGTTCTGAGCTGTCAGCACAGAGCCCGACACGGGGCTCAAACTCACGGACCTCGAGATCATGACCTGAGCCGAAGTCGGATGCCCAACCCACTGAGCCACCCAGGCGCCCCTGGAGAATTAATTTTCTAAAAACACAGACACGTGAACCAAAACGTCTAGCTCAGAATCCTATAGCTGCCCCTGCCCCCAACCTCCAGCTAGAGAGTTTCAGGAGAAGGGTTTGTTCGGTGACACACTGGGAGGCCAGTGTCTGAGGGAGAGGATGATGCTCTGAGTGGAGTTTGCCAATTTCCATGGTGCCAACACCCCAGCCACAGCTGATTTCAAACGACCAGCAGTTTGACCGCCGGCTCACCCAGTTCCTGGCTATTCAACCCTAGGACAGCAGAGGAGCACAGCGCGGGAGGCAGTGCTCGGTGCTCTTCCCCGCGCAGCTCATCCCCAGGCAGCCCCCGCCCGGGAGTAATGAGGCATCATCCCTGGTTCAAGAGAAAAGTGCCGGGACCCTCGGGCAGGCCAGCCCCCTGAGCCCAGCAAGCTGCTCGTTTGAGCCAAGTAGAAGATTCCAGAAGGCCGGGGAGGGCTCTGGCAAGCAAGTGGATCCAGGACGGTGTCAGAAGAGACGGAGGGGCGCTGCAAACCCCAAATCTCAGACAGCAGTGACCCTCTGCGGCTGCAGAGCTCCCCCGGGGCGAGGGTGAGGAAGATGTGGGGAAGTGACCACGCTGAGCCTCCCACGTCTTTCGCCACGGTCCGGCCACCGCGGCGGCCCGGCGTTCAATGCCCACTCTGTGCCGTGTGTTTACCGTGGGCTCAAACGCTGCACGCAGAGCCCCTCGCTTACTCCTCGCGGCGGCACGAGATGAGGACTCTTGCCACCCCCGCTTTGCAGGAGAGGAAGCAGACACTTGGGTTACACGGCTTGCCCGAGGCCCTCGAGCTGGAGAACCTGCTGGTAAAGCTGAGACTCCAGCGGCCGCGGATCCCAGAGGAAGCCCCAAGCCTCGCCGCCGAGTGAGGCCGTGTCCCGGGACCCACCAGCAGGGGGTGGAATCCGACCTAAAAGCGTCCAGATCTCCTTGCCTAAACCCCCGCCCCCACCGCCCCCACCAGGGAGCAGTGGCCACCTGCCACACCCACTTCCTGGGCGGAGTAAAGACGCTTTCTGACTGTGTGGGCACCTTGGACCCGCCCTCTCATCCCTCCAGGTCTCAGTCTGCCACTGAGAGACATAGAGAATTAAGTCAAACGGTCTCGGAGAATGGGAGACCCGGATGCTGACAGACCCATGTCTCCCCCAGTGCGAACACCAGGAAGCCAGGGCAGCCGAGTAAATGCGTCCCTTAACAGTCCTTCCACACGTGTGGACCAGGACGTTCCGGCACGGTTCTGCAGGGGGGCTGAGGACGCGGCCGTCTCGCACAGAGAGCCGAGGTCTTCAGAAGTCAGAAAAGGGCGACGAATCCGCCAAGGGCTGAGCAAGTGCTGAGTGTCTCCAGCGTGCTGGGGGTCGCACAAAGTCTGGGGACTTTGTCAAGAGTCCTGTTGTCGAGAGGGGCAGGGCCACCGGCGTGGGGCTGCCCTGGGCTCTGCGCTCTCCGGTGGCTCCTCTCCCAGCCTCTCCTTCCTTGTCTTCAAGGCTTCCCTCGCAGCTACGAGTGGTCACAGGACTGCGTTCGGGACGCTGAAATCGAAGCAGACGTGTGCCGGGGGGTTCCTGGAACACCTCCCGCTTTCCCCCAAAAGTAACAGGAGCCGTCGGTGCCTCTCCTCTTTCCCCTCCTTCCTGACTTGAGGAAGAAAAGCCAAGAGGCCACGGGTGACAAAGGGGCCCGGGTCCTGGATGATGCCATGGGGACGACATCCCAGCACGGACACGGCCTGTGTCCAGGACGCTTCTGTGCAAACAGTAAACGCTCTTACGTCGAAGCCAGTGTTCGTTGGGTTTTCTATTTCTAGTGAACCAAAGTATTGTCCACACGTAAGATCAGGGAGGCCGGTGACTAACACATGGAGTATGAGAGACGTGGAGGCTTAGGGAGGGGGTGGCCGGCTGTCAAGCCCTCGCCCAGGACTTTCCCAGCTTAAAAATTTGTTTAACGTTTATTTTTGAGAGAAAGAGACAGAGAATGAGTGGGGAAGGGGCAGAGAGAGAGGGAGACACAGAATGTGAAGCAGGCTCCAGGCTCTGAGCTGTCAGCACAGAACTCGTGAACTTGAACTCGTGAACTTTGAGCTCGTGAGCTGACGTGGGATGCTTAACCGACTGAGCCACCCACGCGCCCCAAGGACTTTTGCGGTTTGGGCACAGAGAATCCCACACCCTGCAACTCCTTCCGCGTTGGGTAAACGAGAGTGGTTGGTCACCCTCCTTAGAGATACCCTCAGCTCCTTGTTGGAAGTACTAAGGCTCCGGTAAGAAAGGGGCTTGCCCAGGATAAGGCGGGGAGCGGACAAGCCTGGACCACAACCCAGATTTCCCGACTCCAAATTCAGGGTCTCCCCTCATGTGGCAAGTCCGGAGAGATGTGCTGTCCTTCCCAGGAAACGAAATGACCAAAATCACCTGCCCCCAGCTGAGAGCGGGTGGCTCCCGGGACCAGTCCTGAGGACCAGCTCAGTCTGGTGGGTAAGACCCAGCTTGCGCGGAGGCCGACGCGCTCCGGGAATGAGGCCGAGGGAAGGTCACAGGAGCCAAGACGGAGGGGCCAGACGGCTCGGCTCGCGGCCTCCGGAATGGGCTGGGGCAGGGCCCCACCTTCAGTTATCAGGGGCTGTGCTTCCTGGCGAGGGACAGCGAACCAAAGTTAACAGACGCGGGTGGGGAGGGGCGAGGAATCGGCTCTGCTTTGCCCGGTTTCCGATTCAACACTTAACCGAGAATTGACACGGGGCTTACGGTTTCACCTGCTCCTTTACTGGATTTTCAGAAGAGGCCCGTGAAATAGGTGGATTGTGTTATCCCCACTTGACAGATGAAGCCTCTCCCGGCAGGTGCACAGAGTGTGTGTCACTGTGCTTTCTCCCTGCTGTGCGGCTCCCTCATCCCCCCGCCCACTCTCTGGACCCTTCTTCGGGCCCACACTCACCCATCGGCTTCTCCCGCCTGGAGCCTCGGTCATTCAGGCTGCAGGTGTCCCTCTTAGCATACAAACGAGGGGGCCTCACAGAAGGGTGCTCGGGCGGGAGTTTCGTGGGGAAGGGAAAGCGGGACCCCCTCCTAAGCACTGATTTTAATACTGGTACTCTTTGCCAGGTGGGTCAGAGCTTCCAGACGCCCTTGAACTACACCCACACTGGGAGATGCAGTCACGTATCATTCGCCCACACTAGCCTGTGGGTTGAGAACCCTCTCTGAGCCTCAGTTTCCTCATGTGTCAAATAGGGGTGGGATTACTTCGGCACAGGTGGCTACATGAGGGTGCCTAAAGGAACCCAGCCAGCGGAGACTATTCTCACTGCCAGACAGCTCTTCCTGCGGGCTGTCCACACGCACCTGCCCGCCTCATCGCCCCGGGTCACCCAGGGAGGTCTCAGGTGCTCCCACTCCAGTCCTCCACTCCTTGGGGTCAGTCACCGTTTTCTGCTTGCCGTCCGTTTTCTCCCCAGACCCAAGAGGACGTGCCTCCGTGTGGACCTCTTTTTTTTCTCTGGTGGCCAGGGTCGCTGCATATTAGCTACCTGCCTGCAGGAGACAATGGGAGGCGTGGAATTAGGAGGGAGAGGGGATGGGAGCAGTAAAGAAAATTCCAGTGCCACAAGACGAGTAAGTTCTAGACTGCTGTACAACCCGGTGCTCACAAGTAACAACACTGTATCGTGTACTTGAAATTTTCTGAAGTCGGTAGATCTCGGGCGAGGTGTTCTTACCACAATAAAAATAAAACCAAAACAGGACGGAAATGGTGCCTTTGGTGGCTGGTGTGGTTGCGGCCGTGGCCAGCAGGTGGCAGTGCTGCTCCGCAGAGCCAGGAGGGAGCCCCGCCCCCGCCCTCCCCTCCCCTGCGTCCTGCGTTCCCCCCTCGCTCCAGTCCAGTCTGGGCTCCAGGACCGGATCGGCAGAAGCCAGCACGGCCAGGGGGACCCCCCCGTCCTAATTCAAGCCCTCACTCTGTCACCTCCTGTTTGGGTGACTTGGGCGAGCCATTCCGCCCTCCCGGACTCTGAAAGGAAACTGGAAAAATCCACGCGGAGGGGCCGCGACAACGCACCACGGACCCGGCGGCTTTCGTGGCAGACGTTTGTCTCCTGCAGTTCTTGAAGCTGGTCGTCCAAGAGCGAGGTGCCCGTCGGGGGTGGATCCCTGGAGAGACAGACCTCCCTCCTGGGCAGCAGGGGATGCCTTCTTTCCAGGGTCCTCCCTCACCTGTCCTCTGTGCACCCACAGGGCCTGCAGGGGGAGCTCCGCTGTCTCTTCTCTTTTAAAAGGACTCGAGTCCGATCCCACCCTTATGACCCCATTTAACCTTAATTATGTCCCTAAAGTCCCAGTCTCCAAACAGTGACATTGGGGGTTGGGGTTCCACCAGATGGATTTGGGGGGGACACTGTTCAGTCAGTGGCAGAAGCTAACAAGGATCCCTCCTGACATGGTGGTTGTGGGAAACTGCATAAAAATGAATAGGGTGACAAAGCATGGGGCCCTGCCCAGTCTAGGCAGGGACTGGAGGCCCGTTTCGGGTCAGGGTTCCCCGGGGCAGGGACTGGAGGCCCGTTTCGGGTCCAGGATCCCCGGGGCCACAGGGGTTTCAGGGCAGACAGGGAGCCTCTGCTCGTCCCCTCTCCCCTCCCAGCTCACCTGGGCAGGCCGGGGCTTTCCCCGCTGGAGGGGCGGGTGACCTGCTCAACACCCCACACCTTCTGGAACGTCACAGCAAGAGTGCCTGAGGCTAGGCTCTGAGCAGGACTTCCCGTGGGCGGGCAGGGGGCACGGATTCTTCGTCTTCCCATACAGAGAGAGGGGAGCGCTGTTCTTTCGCTGTCGGCTGTCGCCGTCGTTGCCTACTGTGCAAGAGCCAGGACTGACACCAAGGTAGGAGAGCTGCTTTAGCCGGCCTCAGCCTCAGGAGGCGGACCTATGGGGCGGGGAGAACACGCTAGGAATCCCAGCGTCTCTCTGGAAGGTTCCCAGTGGGGCCGATGTGGCTCGGGAAGGGTCTTCAGTAAGAGCGGCTAGCTTGACCCTTGCTCTCGGGCCCTCCACTCGCTGCCTCTCCAGCGACTCTGCCCAGACGCCCCTCTCCATCCCCACGTGAGCTCCTCTATCCACATACCGGGCGGTGAGAAGCCCACAGAACCTCAAAGATCCGGCCATGTGGTTCCACTGTCTCTGGGGGCGGGGGGAGGTGTGGAGTGAGAAGGGGAGCAGTGGAGGGAATCATCTCCACCGTCTTCACTGGCATCCTCGTTACTCCGCCATCAACCGCCCACGCTTTTTTAACTCCCCCGGGGGCAGGGTCTGAGCTGGCTGCAGTGGAGGCCATGTTCACTTAGGCTGAGTCCTGGCCCCCAGAAGACACCTCTTCTAGCTGGGGAAATAGGCCACTCAACAGCATGCGTAAGGTACTTGATGTGTGCCTGGCCCTTTGTACGTTCTCAAGGGAGCAAACAGGGCTCAGGTAGTCTGGGAGGGCTTCATGCAGGAGGTGGGCTTTGAGTGAAAACTGAATACAAAGCAGCAGTTAGAAGAGTATTATACGGGCGATGAGAGCAGAGGCAAGCCGTGAGCCCGGTCGGGGCCCGGTGGTGATGCTGACATAAGAAGGGCAGACGGAGTCTTAAGACCAGGCAGGGACTGGGGACAGTCCTGGGAGGGTCTCCAATGTCGGGTGGGGGCAGATGGAGAGCTCCTGAAGCTGCACTTTGTCTCCACTCCGCCTGGAGCTGAGTCCCACCATTTTTCGACCGGTCTCTGCACACCGACTTCCTCTCTTCCCTGTCCCCCCGAAGGTGAGACCAGGCACGAGCATCCATCTGTAGGACCGTCAACCCGACTCCGAGCAGAAGCCCCTTGTCGCTGGGGCCTGGGCACCTGCTCGCGGTGTCCCCGCCTGGCTCTGTGTGAGGGCTCCCAAACCCCCCTCCTTCCCTGGCCTTCACGTCCTAGCTCCCTGGCTGCGCACTCATGTGAGATCATAAGTCACGGTGCCATAAACCACTCTGGAGTGTGTAATAAGTGAATTATTTACCAATGACCCTGGCTAAATGTTCGGAGGGATAAATGATTAAGCCGCAGATCTGTCAAAAAGTTCCCATAAATAAGTAATTCTGTGCCGCCGTAATGGCCTTTGTAAATTACTCATTCGTGCCATTGCCGGATCACTCTCTGGGGTAAATTCCTCGCACCTGCTGATTTACTGCGGTGGCCTGGAGACGATGGGACAAATCCTGCTAGCCAGCCAGGTAGACTCCCCGGGTGCCAGGTTCCCGGAATAGCTTACCTTCCCGTGTCACCTGCCAAGAACGTG
The DNA here is from genome assembly GCF_023721935.1 of Panthera uncia. Taxonomy (NCBI): domain Eukaryota; kingdom Metazoa; phylum Chordata; class Mammalia; order Carnivora; family Felidae; genus Panthera; species Panthera uncia. The sequence continues at coordinate 64,691,282 of NC_064813.1, read as the reverse complement.
GGGTCAGAGGTGGACTGGCCTTCTTGGACACCTGGGGCTTTGTCCCTCGGGGTAACTGCGGTGCCCAGGATCCTTTCCTACAGATATTCACTCCGTGAACATGCTCTTAGCACATCCTGTGCCCCCAGGCTCTGCGCTAAATGCTGGGAAGCCAGAGACCAGAAGTGCGCCCCTGGGAGCTCAGTCTGATGACAGGGACAAGCATGGGCGCACGATGTGACCCGTGTCTGTCTGGAGTACGGGGCGGGGGGTGGGGGAGGGGGGACATGGAGTCAGCGAAGACACTGGGGAAGACATCCAGGCGTGGGGTCTTCTGAGTCCTCACCGTGCTGGAGGGGCCTGGATCCCACTCCGTCCAGACAGGCTGAGCTGTGTTGCTGTGATAACGGCCCCACAAAGGCAGCCCGCGGGGCGGTGAGGGCTGGTCCTTCCCCCGGGGTGCAGGCTGATGGCACAGCAATGCTGGACACTGGCAGTCGGTCGCCGAGCGCACCCTGGCTCCCAGAGCCCCCGGCCGGGGTGCCGCTGGCCCTCCCACGTCATCGGCCGGAGCAGGTCCCGCAGGGGTGCTGCAGCTCAGCGGAGACAACCCGCAGCGGGGAGAGAGAGACAAGGCCCCTGCACTTGTCTGTCTGTCCGTTTTCTCGGCTGTAGGATGGGGGTGATCGTAACAACTACTGTTTTTTGGAGGATGAAGTGAGTCACCGTGTCATATGCTTAGCACGGTGCCTGGCGCGGGGCGAGAGTCCTTGGTGGCTGGGTGAGCTTCTGGCATCACTCACACTAGTAGAAGGGGACATTGGACTCTGGATACTGAGGACTGGGTCACAGCCACACACGCGTGCACAGGCACAGGTACACAGGGACCTGCCCGGTGACCCTGCCCTGGTGGCCCTCCCAGCGCCCGCCCACCGCCAATCCCAGCACCGCCTTCGGCCAGGAGCAGGCAGTGACAAACAGCTCCCCTCCTCCGTCCTCTGCACACACACTAAGTGTCCACGTTGTCCGCTCACTCGTCCGGTCCGGGCCTCGGGTGTTAAACTCCCTGCAAAACCAGAGTGACATTACCACCTTACAGATCGAGCGCTGGGGCCGGACGATGCCTCGACTTCCCCTTCAGGCCCAGGACTTTGATTCTCGTCTCCGACCGCCATCGCCGCAGCCGTGAGCAACCTGGGCCATCCCGGGCCCCGTCCTGCGTGGCTCGGGCCTGGGCCAAGCCGTGGCCCTGGAAGAAGAGGAGAAGCATCGGATGCGGCCTGGGCTTCGCCTGCCTTCCCAGCAGCCACACGCACCTGTTTCCGGGCTCCCCTGTCTGCACAAAGGGTGAGCCGAGGGAGCAAGGGCGAGAAGATTATGTCAGCCGGCTTGCCTCCGAGGAGTGTTTCAAGTGGCTGTAGCGGCCCAAACCCACCGCCCAGGGGACGGTCCCGACCTGCCATTGACCACCAAGGCTCGCTGCCTCCTCGCCCACTTTCCCGGGGCCATCATGTTCGCGAGTGGCTTGGTGTCTTGAGTATCAAGGGTACAAGGCTGGGGCCACAGGTCCCGGCCCTGCTCCGCCTGAGTGAGGCCTTATGTCTGAAACTTCTGAAACTTCTGCCAGGTCTCCCGAACCGGCTCATTGCACACCAGGCACCGCTCGGAGCGGCGGGCTGGGCCGCGGGCAGCTACCGGGCCACGGTGCCTCCCGGAAACTGTTACGGCAGAGAAGACAGGTGTCGCGAGATGAAAATGTAAAGCAAACGGTGTTCCCCGGGTCCGGGGCCAGAGGAGGAACGAGAGCCGTCTGCCCACAAGCTGCGGCCAAAGGAAAGGTGTGACGGCGGAAGCTTTCTCAGTCCGCTTTCCAGCCTCGGGGATGTGGCCCCGGCCTAGGGGACGGCAGACACGTCAGGGGCGACCGGGCCCTGACTGCCGCGCGAGGGGAAGCAGGCAGCTCCGGAGGCCCGAGAACGGCCAGGAGAGAGTTAGGCCGTGCAGGTGCGGGCCTGCCGATGGGGCTTTGAAGTTCGACTGCACCGAAGCGCCTGTTGCCATCAAAGTAACGTTTGCCGCGTCTCGTCTCGAGTGGGTCCGAGGCTGACCTTCTGTTACTCAGCGTCCCCCTTGCCGCGACCCTTCGAGGGTGGGTTGTGAGCCGAACCCCCCGGGCGGACGGAACGGGGCTCGAGGAAGGAACAGGCTGACTGATGGGGCTGAGCCAGCACTGTGAGGCCTTCTGAACCCTGGGGCCAGGACTCCACGCTTCCAGGACTCCAGCCAGCGCCGCGGGCGGCCACAGCGCACCTCACGAGACGCCAGCCAGGTGGTGGTGCTCCCCATCCTTTTGCTGGCTCCGGTTCCCGAACGCAGTCGTGTCCCCCTACGTCTGGTGGACGTCTGGTGTGCCGTGCCGCCTGCCTCCCGAGTTAGAGCAGCTGGCGTGCACTGAGCACCTACTACGTGCCACACACCTGCGGGCACCTGCGCGCTCGGCTTCGTCCCGTCCTCACGACAAGCCTGTGAGGCAGACGTGACCATGCCCCCACTTATGGCGGAGGAAGCGGGTTTGGGGAGCGCGGTCGGCCCTGCCCAAGGTCACGCCCAGGAGGTGCAGTTCTGGAGCCGGAATGCTGAGCTCCGGCGGGTGGGGGAGGGGGGGTTCCCCACACACAGGAAGTGGTTCCAGGTTTCCATGATGTGACGTGTGTCCTTCCTTCTACCTGAAATACCATCCCCGGGGGGCAGGGGGGTTGCTGGGGGGCTCAGTCTGTTAAGCGTCTGATTCTTGGTTTCAGCTCAGGTCATAACCTCGCAGTTTGTAAAATGGAGCCCCGCATCGGGTTCTCTCTCTCTCCCTCTCTCTGCCCCTCCCCTGCTCTCTCTCTCCCTCTCCCTCTCTCTCAAAATAAATAAACTAAAAAAAAAAAATTTA